>NW_010246794.1:66891-144466 GCF_000690775.1 Eurypyga helias
CAATGGCTTTAAATTGAAAGCAGGTAGAGTGAGATTAGGTGTAAGGAAGAAATTCTTCACCATGAGGGTGGTGGAACAGGCTGCCAAGAGAAGCTGTGGATGATCCATCCCTGGAAGTGTTCAAGGCCAGGCTGGATGAGGCTTTGAGCAACCTGGTCTAGTGGAAGGTGTCCCTGCCCATGGCAGGTGGTTGGAACTAGATGATCATTAGGGTCCCTTCCAACCCAAATCTAGTAAACTAGATTCCTACTAGATTAAAAGAGAAAAATACTTGCATAAAAATGATCAAGTCTTGATCATGACAATGACAATAAATATCTCGGCACTTCCCCCTTTTCTAATCTGGGTATTAGTGAAATTGGGCGAGTATAGCAACATATTCTCTCTGAGATACCTTCTTTGGCTCTAGCAATGTACACAACAGACCAAGGAAACCTTCATGCTTTCCAGTAATGTTGTAATTTTTCCTACATTTCTTCCAGTCTGCCTTTACAGAAGAATCTGGAAGTAATGCACCATTGTCTTTCTTGGGCAATGGTTTGGCTATGAGTTTCTCAGCTACAAAGAGGTAAAAAATACTTGTTTAATTATTACTGCTCAGCATAGTGATTAATTTAGTTTTTAAAGTATAGTTAGAAGCAAAACAGTAATTCAATTTACAGCAGTTGCCTTCAACAAGACTGCCAAGTCAGTAACCTGTACTCAATAATTTATTAAATTCTACTTATCTCTAGCTACACAAAAGGTTATAGAAGTACCTTTGAGTGCTTTAACCTTGAACACTGCAATATATATATTATGCAGCAGATTAGATAATCTAAAAAAAAAATCGTTACTAAGCAACATGTTTTGAGTCTTGCAAATCAGACGCAAAATATTAGATTCAATTTTAGAAAAGTACATGGAAAAGTCAAGTGATACGAAAGAAATCTGAACAAAAGTCACTTTTAAAGTAGTTATGTTAGTACCATTTAACAAAACGAATAGCTGTGAAAGCACACTTAAGAAAGATACAAACATTTTGGAAATAAAAAAATCTTAAATTCTAACAGTTATTGAACTAATTTCTGTTACTTTTTTCTTAAAAATATCCCATGTTTTATGACAATCATCAGTCTTACTTCATAGAAGGGGAACAAACTATGCAAATTTTCTAATCTGGAGAATTGTGTCATTTGGCCTGCCTTGCACATTTTCAGTATCTCTAAAGATCTGAAAAAAATAAAATAAAAATCAAAACCCTATTTTATTTTTCCTTGCCTAACACCTAGATGTTATTTCTTTGTTCTTCTGTATACACACTGCATTGTGACTGCTAACTAAAATGACAGAAACTGTTCCACATATAATATGTGATACTTCAACAACAACATAACGCCATATGCAATTGCAACCCGATATAAGAATACAGTGGTATTGGAGAGATATTAGATACAGTCAAGACAAAAGCCTTTCTTTCTTTTGTTTCTCCAAATCATGAAGTATCTATAGCCCACCTTCCTGAGCAACATAAAGGATGGCTGCAGTCATTCACATCAGAGAACTATCAGCAGCTTTTAAACAGAAACGTCCATTGACAAGTAAGCATGTTCAGATGAAGCGTATCTCCTGGTCTGGTAATAAGGCTTTATAATCACATTATATATCTTTAATTAGGGTACTATTACACAGACTGAAAAACCCTCAAGAGAAAAACATCACAGCTTTTTCTTAGCAACCTTATAGGTAACGGAAATTTCATGCAGAAAATTTGAAGAATCTATGGACAGTCAAGTGTCTGACAGTATGTCAGGTTTTGAAGAGTCCGTGTTGTTTCTTCAACCACGATTTCCATCAGGCAGCTGTGAGAGAAACTTCTGCCAACCTTTGAGTCAATGGGAGATTTGCCACTCATTATAATGGTGCAAGAGTAGGCAGAATATTCAATTGCCACATGAGAGAACAGCTGGTTCCATGCAAGTCAAATGTTAGACATCTGCTGAAAATCTAGCCACTTGCATGGAATGAGATAATAAATGTTTCCAAAAAATCAAAAATTAACGCAGTCCACCTGGCACACAAAGGATATAATCCACCACTGCTTACAGAAACCTTCCATCTTAAATTTTACCTTATGTAGTGTTGGAGAACCTTCCTCTGCTTTTTTTGGTCCTTCAGGTAGGAGAGGAGCAGAATTTGGTAGTAATCCTGAAGGCTGTTCTTCATATTCTTCTGAAAACAGGATCCAGAATTCACCATTATGAGAGCCATGAAGGAATTATTAAAGTACCTGTTTTATGTGAACAACTATGACATGATGATCTAGCCCATATCAGGATATGAACTGAAACAGGTGAAAAAAGTTTGAAGCCTAACTTTGTATGAGAATTTATTAAAATTTGCCCATTAATTTTTATTTATATTAGTAAGCTTAGATTTAAATTTTATTTTTATATAGGTAATTATATAAAATAAAAAGCAATCAAACATGTACAGGACTAAAAACAAAGTCCATACTGACAGCAGTGCAGCTGATACTTAAAAAATGTAACATATGCATTTATTTAGATTCAATAGGATGATACCAACTGAAGTAACAGATTACATACTGGGCTTTTTTTGCACAGTTGGACAATTTTTTAAAAGAACAACAGACCCTCACTGAACACCCTTCTTACTGCCTGCTCTCTGGCTTAGTTTGCAAGGAAGAAGGGAAGGGAAAAATGCACAGGATGTGCAAGGGGAGGATAAAGATGAAGGGCAGTAGTTAAGCTAACTTCGATTACCATCCTCAAGTTAGCAGAGTGTTATGTCCAAGTCTTATATTTTGGGAAAGCAGCATAAATACTAGACATCACTTGAAAGACAGAGGGAGGAACTAGAAAACGGGGGAGAACATCTTGAGAAATGTTGGGTTAAAAGATTTCTAAACACCAGTATAACTGATAGTTTGATAGTTTCGGAAGACAAATGAATTTCTTGTACCATGTGACCACACACTATGTCCATAAGCTGAATATTAAAAACTGCCAGGACACTGAGCATCTTTACGTCGGTTGACTCAGTAGGATGGTTCCTATATTATTTGTTCAGACTCATTTAGGTTTGTCTGTTTAATCAAAATTGTTGTAATGGCAAGGACCTGGTAGCAAGTTCAATGCTCAGATATAGTATTTAACCATTACTGTTCTTTTGAAACTTCATACTGAAATCCACTTACTTGGGAACTAAGCATTCTCCATTAGGGTAGGGGAAAATTCAGAAGTTTTTACAAAAGTAACTGATTACATGTCACATTGCCTAAGGAAAAACTAAGATGTCAGTGAAATGCTTTCACGTGTCCTAAAACATTGCCAAGGTCAACCAGCTGGTTATGTCTAAGAAGAGACAATCCAGTTGACTGATAATTAAGCCAGTACTATATAAACTGGAATGTTTAACTAAGTGCCAGTACCTTCCTAACTCAGGGATGTCAACTTGCTAAGTCGTTAGGTAACTTTATACAATTTCTGCATCACAGTAAGTCATGATTATGCCATCCCTGTGCTACTTAAATTCATGTCTTCAAAACAATAAGTAGTACAGCATGGTAAAATCTTGGACCATCAGTTAAACCCACACCGGTATACCAGGAAGACTGCAGTAAACTTACTTTCACCAGCTACATAATTAGCTGGAAAATAGCCTTGCTGTCCATTTGCTAGGCTGCCAAACCACCAGTTATCATTATCTTTGTATAACACTTGGATAATGTCACTGCGATGGATGGTTAGCTCATCTGATCGATGCGCTGTGTAGTCATAAAGAGCCACTACCTAAAAGAGAGATAAGAGCACCACAGCTTTATCACAACCATGCCACAGAGAAGAAAGCGCAACTTTCACTTCCTCTTGCAGAAAAGCAGCTGAAACCAAAGCTGCACTTTGGTAAAAGCTGAGGCTGTCTCAAGTTTTGCTAATGGGATCAGGGGTGGTGGGAAAGCAGCAGGAGAGGCAAGATAAAGGACTGTGGGATTGTAGAAATGGTTAAGAACATTCAATTCACTAAGATTAGCTTCAAAACAGCAGCTGTTAGTTTTATAAGCAATTTACTTGTGAAGCAAAAGGAAAAAAAAAACCCACTTCATACACTGACTTTCTCAGAATTGTTACACCACCTTCAGATCCCATTCTGTGTGTGCTCATGGAAGCATATGTGTTCGAATAAATACTTCAACAGTATGACAGTTTTTTGTACTAAATTTTTCATTCGGTAAATGTCATTGCAAAGTTTTGCTTTGATCACTCTGCCTTTTTTTTTTTTTGCCCCTTGTTTAGAAATAAGGATTTGTATATACAATTTTATAAATTTCTGCCAAAAATGCATTCATATTCCATTTCACATAATAAATCTATTAGCCAGTGAAATACGGTGCATCTATACTTTTGTGGAAAAAAGCACTAATAGTGGTCAGCACCACACACGCTAAATAGAATACATTACCAGAAGCCTGCTTTCTACCCTGAATATGAAAATATCAAGTATAATTTCTTATTTATTTCCTATGACCTATGAACAAAAATCTGTCCTGATGAATTCAGAGTAGAAAAGACTGAAAAGAAAACAAGTGAACTGAAAGAATAAGGGAATTGCTTACTTCCCTCATCATAAGCGAGTTACAAAATTATGACCTATTTTACACAAAGAACACTGCTTCCCTACATATAATATTAGACCCCTCTAAGAAATTTTAAGTAAAAGGGTCAGAAATGGATCATTAGGAGTCATAGGAGGTTATAGGGGACTGCAGGAGACAGCAAACTTACTATGAAGAATAGGGATTTGGAGAAAACACTTCCTTTTCTTATTACTTGTGCATGCATTTAAATCCTGACTGTTGACCTGCACAATGCTTTTTATATTTGTATTTCTATTTTGAGTAAGATAACGTATGAGTTGTGTGTAAAAATACAGTCAAGGTCACTTGTATTTTCATATTTCCATGTCAGCAAACAGGCAGATTAAATCAGTTATGAATGGGAAAAGATGGAAATGATTCTACAGTTGCAAATTTTATGTGGTAATTTATGAGCTGGTCGGCATCAAATAATTAGTATCAGCATAGTTCATAGCAGACAGGATATTTATCTAAATATGCATTCAGTAATCCTGAACTTAGATAAATAAGCTAAACTATGAAATATTGTCCTTTATCATAACTCTCCTCCCTGCATTAGGAAAGCTAATACAGGATTTAGAGGTGATGTTAACAATACAGAAATATGAACTTTAGAATAGAATAGAACCAAACCAAAGCACACTAAATAACACCATAAATAAATAGTACAGAACTGGAATCTTGCATGAACATGTCCAGTAAGGGGTGCTCTAATAGTGCCCATTTCAGTTAAGTGGCAGTGGTTTCCTTAGTGATAGCACTATGAAAATCACGAGGTCACTTAAGGTTAAAAAAAAAAAAAAAAAAAAGGAATGTAACACTAATTACTTGGCAGTATGAAAAAACAACAAACGGCAGAGCAACAAACAACAAATACTTCTTTTTGGCAGTGTCTTTTGTAAGATCTTCTAGTGCAAGTGTTTTAGGTTTTCGAAAAAATTACAAAAATTTAATAACTTGGAAGCATTGCCAAGAAACAGTTCAAACCAATCAAGCAAGTCTCACTGCCTGTCTCTCAGAAATAAAAATTAAAATACCAATGTGTCCTGTAACACAACTGGTTGAGAAAGCTTGAGAAGTAAAAAGAGATGTGGAAATTGCCATTATATTCTCTGGAGACATATGATCAGAAAATGAGCATAAGGGGATACCGGAAATGCACCTCAAGACCAAAGATGAATGTAAAACACTCACAACTATGCCCAAAGCAATGGAATTTCTTCTGGTGTGACATTCAGATGTGTTAAATTCTGTTTGGGTCCAAGTTCAAGCAAAAAAAAAAAGAAAAATCTATATTCTTCAACATTTTACAAAACCATTTTTCAAGAGTGATTTTATAAAACCAGAAGTAACGTGGTTATGGTGGTTATGAACATGTTTGTGAGAATTACAAAATCTAGGGTAGCAAAAAAAATCCTTGGGATCATGCTAAAAAAAAGAACATGCTTTCAAGAGCACAGATACAGGGTAACAGGTATACAAGATACTGCAAAAAATTACATAATACTTACTGTTTCTTGCCCAAGTGTACAACTACTTCCTCCTCTCACCCCCAGTGCAGACAGGCAGTCGTCATTCTAGAAGAAGAAATTACTTTAAAACTTTAATATGAAGTATTCTGATAAACTATTAATGTTGAGTATTTTCATGTCTACTATAAAACAGTAAGAATTATCTTAATATATATTTTTTAAAAAAAACCAAAAAGCAGAAGTAAGCAACACCAAGTAATGTTGGCCATGTAGATATTTAGAAAAAGGTGTATGTACACTACACTAAAGATGTCATGGGGGAAGCCAGAGGATTGATGACTATGCAGTCTAAGCTTGTTTACATTGCAAACACTACAGTAGATGTTTAAGAAGATGTTGTTGCAGTGACCTTTACCTCTGAACCATTATCCAAAAGATGCCACTTTCATATAATGGAGAATTTCAGGTTGGTCTTAATAACCAAAACTTTCCATTTAATTCTAATTGTATTGTCTTTACCATTTATTCTTCAGACTTCCAAGGAAGTCAAAGGAAGAGCAGGTATATAATGCAATAATTAGGATGTACCTACAAAATTTGACTTCTGTCAAACAATAGAATTCTTCACTTGAAAGAAGATTTAAAACAGAAAAATTAGGAGAAAAACACCCCAAATTAGAACAAAGGAAGAGATGGAAGTCCTTTGCTGGTGTTACTTAAATTTTTTTCAATGGCCTATTTCCATAGAGAGGAAACCAGTTTCCCCTAGATCTTGTGTGCGTCAAAGGATACAAACTACAGTGCAGAACAGAAATACTACACAGCAATTAAAATAGAAGAATCAATGCGAGCTTTGTGAAGTAAACAACATTTCCACCCATAACAGATTATACCACATAATAAACAACATTTAAATTCAATAATTTCTATCCAACATACTCCACCTTTTTCAAATTTTACAGCCCCTCCTTTAACTGTCTTCTGCATGAACTTCTTTCTCTTCTCTTGCTTTTTAGAACATATATCTAAAATGTATTGCTCCTTTTTATGTCGTGGTGGTTTGTTTTTTGTTTTTTTGGTTTTTTTTTTTTTAATTAGGGTGATCCAAGGAACATCATTACGGCAATCCTCAGCAGAATAAATGGCATTCTCTAGAACAGAAATTCTTGCCCTCAACGCTGTTTTCCTAACTTAGCTAGGTTTATCCCATACGACAAAGAAATCACTGACTATCCTGAACACAGAGGTTCCATCAGTCTCCAGTTTTGGTACTGCCACAGTAGTTACAGACACATGCAATACGCGTCGATAAAACCCGTACAAAAGTGAACAGTTGCACTCAGTTCTTATGATCCACCAGAACATCTAAGCCTACCACTTAAAGAGTTCTGAATAATTATGTACATACACAGGGTGTGGGGGGTGGGGGGTGGAAGCAACTGCCTGATTTGATAAACAAATTTTCAACAGAGACCGGTGAAGCTGCACTTCAGAGTACAGTGGTCTACTGGTAGTTAGTACTGCCTTACAGGTTTCAGCTAATTCTCATTTTCCATTCCCAAGGTCAATAGAACTCTGCAGGCCATGTGCTTAGCCTGTGGGATGGGAGTGCCTCCTGTTGCTCAAAAATGATTCATCAGAATTATTAGCCGTATTATATAGGTATCTAGTTCAGGTACTCATATTGCCCCACTATTGTGTCTCAATCTCTCTTAATAAAGTATTCATGTGCTCTCAAACACTCAACATAAGAAGAGCTTGAAGAGAGTGAGCTGTTTGGAAATAACAAGCTAAAATCCATGAGTCATCCCAAGACTATGGTGAATGTTCTCAGACACCACGTTAAACTTTTAAGGCAACAACAATCCAAAGTTTCGCCTTAAAGAGGTACTCCCGAGTCTGTCACGGGTTGCGCACACACCCTACCTCCAGCGGGACAGGGGAATTGCCACGGCTGCCTACCACAGACGTAGCTACTGCCCCTGGTGTGCCATGCCATTTCGCATACAGTGTCAACTACCGCTTACACTGCAAGTAAAACCCAGGAAAAACTACTGGCCCTTCAGTTCAGAAACATCATTTTTTCATGCTGTGTCACAAGATTAAGCCACGTTGTCAGGATCCCACAAAAGCAACAGACATACTAAAGGGTATGTATACGTTGTTCTTAATACAATATTAAGGTCTCCTTTTTAAATGCAAGATGGAAACTAGTTAATCCTTTTCTTGCACTGGAACAGACGTGGGGCTATAGTTACATTCTGAGGAGTTGGTCTTTTTGGGAGGCAGGCCATCTGTGAGAAACAGGAACAAAATGCCTGCTGAAAAAGCCCGCTGTGTCACACTGATCTTGGTTGAACAAAGATGTCAGGAGCTTTCAGTGTAAAGAACATCCTCAGAAGAAGATAATAGATCCAGCAGTTGATGCAGAGTTCTAGAGCATGGACTATCACTCTGGTTATCCACAACTAACCCACTTAGATAGCCTTGACATTTCGAACACAAAAACACAAACAGAAAATGTTAAGACACTAAGACAAAAGAGACTATTGCAGGTTGAGAGTAAACTGATAAGTTGCTGTATCAAGTGTCAACGATTCCTGATAATAGCACTAATTAAAATGTTTATGGCTTCTTTTTAATTGGGCAGTTTCAGTGACTGGGGTAATGGAGGTATGGCTTTTATTCATGCAGATGCATAGCAGCCAACAGGATCTGAGCATTAGATAGCATTCATTGCCTTAGGAAAAGCAGCACTGAGTAAGAACAAGTGACATGCTATTACTGCCTTTTCTGTAAAAGTACAAACGTATTTATAATACCACAATATCAAAGTTTAAGGGAAAAAATACGGAAATACTAGTGGTTCCATATGCTTCTTCCTTATGTGTAAACACATTCTTCACTGTAACAGAACAAACACACAGATTAAATCCCACTTCTAATAAGTCATTAACTCCTAATAACTACGCTTGGAAAATAAGTTTTTCTAAGATTATCTTAGACAGACAGTACACATACGGGGGTGAACCCCAATGCGCGTGCATACAGGGCCAAAGCCATTCTCTCTCCTTTCCTTCTTAGAGTGGTAGACTCAGTGACATGAATAATAATAATAATCATAATCTATTTCTTGGATGCTGTACAGTGCCACAGCTTCCCTCCACTCCACCTCCCTATACCTGCTGTCTGCCAGAATGGAAGCGAAACTGGGTGTGTTACTTGTGCAAACTCTTCAGGAAATACAGAGGGAATGAGTGTTAAAGCTCCTCTTGCCTGTCCAGTAAATCTGTGCCTGAGTGTGCAGTAGCCTAGGTTCTGAGATTGTTACCTTTTGGGTTTTTTTATTTTTTTAAGGAGAACAGAAATTAACTTATAGTGCTAAAAAACCCTAAAACTGGCTTAAAAGTGAAGTCATATTTAAAATACTTAAAAATTTTATGGAATCAATCTCAGCTTTTATAGTTGCTCCATTGGTTTTTGTTTTGTTTTTTCCTTACAAACCTGAGAGTTAGAAATTTAATTAATCCTCTCCTTCCATAAGAATGTCATGTAATCTCCCTACCCCAGTAATTGAAGTTTTAAATTAAATGCTAAATAAGCTGAGACACAGCATAAAATAACTGAATATTGTTAGCACTGTCATATTTCTGTTCGTGTTCTGTGGTCCAATTAATTGTCAACACACTCCTAACTCAGGAGACCTAACTGTACAAATTTAGTCTAAAGGAAACAGAAGTACAAGGTCAGTATTAATAACTAAATTAAAATGATTCTAGAAGTGTTAAATGCAAAGAATAATGCACTCCGGTCTTAATTAATCTGTCTGTAGACACTGTAAAGTTACTTCCTTAGGCTTCAGATGACTACAATTCTTATTTGATTACAGCCTTTCAATATTTAATGAGGATGGGAATCTATAATCTGCCTAGAGGAAAAAGAAAACAAAACTGTGCCAGGCTGCACTTTATTGAAACCTGCAATGTACAAACAAAAGATAGAAATGCAAACACAGCTGCTGCAGTAAAGCCTACAGGGATGAAAAAAAAAAAAAAAAAAGAAAGAAAGAAAAGAAAAAAGGGAAAAAAGATCAATTCAGAAGCGTGTGAAATACTCCAGCTCCTGAAATTATTCAAAACCTCTTCAAATATTTCATCATTTGTAAATATGCTACTTTCTTGATATTTCTCATTTACCTGCACTTATATATTACTGCATTTGTAACAGAAACAGTAACACAAATATTAAAAAACTTAATTTAACCCTCTCAGAAAAAAGATATTTTAAATTATTTGCTATTTAGTACTTTTCAGAACAGTTGATCCTTTAAGTATTTATAGAGCTTGCTGTGATGGAGAACATTAAAATACTGACTGAAAAATTTATGCTTTATTTGCTTGAAAATACTCCTTTTGTGAATAAAGACAGGATTAAAAAAAACCCTTCTCTACAATGACAACTTGTGAATAATGGCATTTTATAGTTAAACATCAATTTAAAAAAAAAATGCAAAGATAGAATTCCTTACCGTCTGTAGTCTACCCAATAGTGTTCGGCTAAGAGGATTTCCTACTGGGCTGAAACACCCTGTGAAAAGAAAAGGCTGTGAATTTTCTGCTTGTTATCCTTTTCCATCGAATAAATCATTTTATTTTAAAATCATTATGTTAGCAGGATATGTTTGACAAAATTCTAATGAAAAGCAGCAGCATCTTTCAATCACAACTATGCATCCTTCAGTCAGGAACAGTTGGAGGGTTTATTTAACTAACAGACCTGACACAAGGTTAACTAATCCAATATTTCCATTCAAATGATTTGGAGAAATAGCTCAAGCTATGTCCACATGCCACCTCGTGCTCAAAGCTGACACTATTATCTAGGCCGTATTGCTTTTCTCCTCATTGAATTTCTGAGTAATGCATACAAAGTTTTCCAACAGAAACGATCACAAAAACTCTCAAAGGAATTACTTCCTTATTTTATCTGAAAGAATAACTATGCCTATTCAGTAGTTTCCTTTGATCATCCTAGTTCCTATCACAACACATCTTGCTGTTTATTTTATTCACTCTCTACACAGTGCATTTGAACAAGTACTTGTAAATTCTTTTCTTTTCAAACTATTATGTTAACTACTAAGCTCAAGAAAATTCTTTCATCATCTATGGGTTTATCTTTTTGTTACTGGTCTCCTCAGCTGTATACTTAAGAAAACATCTTAAAAAGAAAAGATACAAAAACCTGAAAATTGTTGAACACAACAGTGAAAAATGCTACTTCTTCCTTGAAAAATGGTTTCTCAAGTATAGAGATGCCAGACAACACAGAGTTAAGCTCACTGTATTTTCTCTGCGAGATCCTAGGTTTGAAACAAGTTTTGTTCTCAAAGAAGAAAAAGTTCTGAAAACTCATTTTCATTTGCCAGTCCAAAAGCCTACTCTTGAGGAGTCCATTATCTGAATAAAGAGGACTTTTCAGATTCAGATTCCCATACACCGGCACAGCTCCACTACTGGAGCTTGCACAACTCCGCCTACAAGTATACTTTCTAAAGCCTAGTGGTTTAGACTTTCAGAGGAGATTTACTCATAAATGTTTGATCATTAAGACATTCAGATATTTCTAAATACAAGAAAAGCTGCAGGTTCAATCATAGTTAAACTGTGTCCCTGCAAATCCCATGAATAATTCTGTACTTGTGAAAAATCCTAAGTATGCGCAGTAATTTTTTGTATATGAATTAAAAATGTTGTAATCTTAATTTCAAACAAAGCTTGTATATATTCTGAAATATATACTTCATATTGAAATGCTTACTTTGATTTTTATTACTTTTTTCCATCTCTTTTCAGAAGAGGGAAGAGAAATCGTTTTCTGACTTCAACTGAAAGACAGTAGACCTGAAGCTTACCTTTTTATAAAATAAGCGTGAACACCAAAAGCAGTGGATATTACTCCTATTAATAGTTATCTACATAGTCATACAGTTACAAAATAAGCTGCTACAGATATGACACTACATATGGATACACTACTGCATACAAGTGTCATACCAACCCTGTGAATTAAAAAACCCCAAACAACAAACTCAAGACCAATAAAACGTCAGAATGATAAAAATCTTTCTTTCCTTTAGACAGCTAAGTATTCTATCACGGGATCTTCAATTTGAGCATTGTAATGTTGTGCTAGTTCACACAAATCTATTCCGAGATAAAACCCATATAAAATACACGATGAAAACAACTTCTTGTTTGGAAAAGTCTTCAAATTTTAATTAAAGAAAATTAACCTGTATTTTTATCAGTAATGTCACTGACTTTCTTGTTCTCCTAAGGAAAAGGTGTATTATCTCCAAGTATTTCTGGACTATATGTTTATGTATGTGAGTACTCCTTTGCAGTCTCTGTATATCACTGCTTGGTAGGTGAAAACTTTATGGTTGGACAGATATCCCCAATGAAGCCTGAATAAAGGGCAGTGCAGACCTGTTCTGCAAGCATAGGAAAGAATCAGATGTGTAACTCAAAGATACAGCGAGTGCTCTACTAAATTCTAGCAGCTGGCACTGGTTTTGACTCAGCATTTTCCATGACTGGAGCCTTCTGAGACAAGCAGGAAATTCTTACTACTTCACTTGAGGTGTAAACACTAAATACGCCACAGCACACTTAGGTTCAAATATTCTATGCATCATGGAGTCAATGCTATTTGGTCATACTGATCATGCCTATTGGTTACCCCAAACCAGTCTTTAGTGTTATCCGGTAGCTGTTTTCAGTTATCAAGCATTCCTTCAGTAGCTCCTATGTTCAGAAAAACAAAAACCCCTGTTCAAATCTTCCTCATTCACAAAGCAAGGTCCGTTCAGCAAGCATGGAAATATCCGTCCTTTCTCAAACGACGAAGCAGATTTTTAAAGCAATTTTACACAGCTATTGGCCTGACGTGGTTCCATGCTTGATGAAGCATGTAAATGACACCGAGCAGGTGTGACTAACAGCCTCAGCAGTGCTTGCTTTGCTTATCTGATCCAGGCTGTGCAAACCTTTCAACTACTATAGTGAGGTATTGAAACTGAGGTCAGGATTGCAGGAGGACATTTCCACTTCATCGAAAAATCAAGTTTAGAGTACACCATGATCTGTTGGGACTCTCACTTAGCCTGAGCTTATATAAATATCTAGACTGTCTTATCTTAAGGATGCTGCAGAATCAGTAATGGAAAAGCATTTTTATTGATTCAGAGTGTTTACTTGAACTATCCAACAAACTTCTTTCTTAGCAGCTTTTGCTCTCTTCACCTTCAAAACTTTGTATGTCTTGAGAAGCTCACCTTCCCTATGGAAATATTGACACTTGAGCTACTGTATTCCCTGTTACTCTGCACTGATTCTTCAGTGGTCTCCTTTATGTGGAATTTTATATGAGAAGAATAAATTATTTCTAGAAGAACCTACTGCTAATGTCTAAATGCAATGTTAGATGTCTCAAAATGACAGATGCAATGGCTTTTTCTCAAATGATCAGAATTTCACATTGACACAATTAAAGAGCAGGAAAGCTCTTCTTTATGGTCCACATAATCCCCTCGTTACAATAATTTTGTGAGTCCAAGCATGTGCTGATTTAGGTAAATGCCTGCCAAAGACTTGGTATCTTTTGAAAAAAACAACGTAGCTGTCAGCCTCGAGGAAGAGCCTGAAACTATTGATTTCCTGTACAATTTGAACAGTGAACTGAAAGTCTATCCTTCATTCCCCTGAGTCACTTCTGGTGATACATTCTCTGCCAGTATTACTGCAACTAAAGAGAAACGAAGACAACAGAAACCAAGTAGTTGTCCTCCTGTCCAAAGTGCCTCTCTATACTACCAAAGTTCCCAGTTTTCTTGGATGCTCTCACTGGAAAAAACCCCAATGCTCTAGGTAAGCACATTAGTGTGAATCGATCACATAATAGTGGGCCTGAAATGCACGGGAAGTAGATGAGTTCACTTCCAAACAGATTAGACTTATACAGAAACTTATATGATAACAGCAAAAATGCCCCAAAATAGCAAGTGCAATAATTTCCTATTAAATGACAGTTTCTCTAGCTATTACATTTGTTTCAAATTCATAACAGAAGAGCCAGAACAAGCAAAAAAGTAATTCTAGGAGGTCACATAATTCCACTACTATCTTACTGGAGTGCCTACAATCACTTAATATGAAATGTTTACATGAAAAATTCCTCTCTTAATATAGGCTGAGACGATATTCATTACAGAATTTATGTTTTAATTAACGTTTGAAAAGATGGCTTTTTCTCCCTTTGTGAAATGCTCTTGATAAATTAATTCTTTTATTAAAGGTATTTGTGCATCATAAATTTCTAGCGATTCCAGTCTCATGGAACCTACAGTTAATGAAATCCTCCAAACGTTGAAATCCTCAGAAAAATCACAGTACACCAATGAACAACTAAAGAAATAAGAAAACTGAAAAAAGTTAATATTTAACATTTCTGTGATGAAATGTTCCTTTGTTCCCTCTAAAGCATAGAGGGAATCTCTATTCCCTCTAAAACATACTATTCCAGTTGCACATTATTATATTTTTAATTGAGTTTTATTTTAAGTTTATACTCATTATTAATGTCTAAAACCACCACAAAAATGGTGTTTCTTATTGCAGACATTCTTTTTATATTGTGGCCTCTTGCAACATTGCATAGTTAAAATACACCCAAATAAACAACAAACACAGAAAAAAAACACAAGTCAACTCAGATATGAGATGAATATGTGTATATCAGCTCAGACCTTTTCCTACTCCTCTTCTATGGCTTTAAAACTGTTCCCAGAAACAGAATTGTGTTTTCAGCACAGTCACCTATTCAACAGTATGACCTCTGTGGCCAAAGGATTTTTTGGGATGCAGTATAATCTCTACTTTAGGCTTGAAAAGGAAGTTTTGAGTTTTCTAAAAGTGAAAGCTTTCAGAGCAGTATTATTCAGTTCTTTCTGTAATTTTATTTTTCAAGCTAGGTATAAGAGAAAGAAGATAATTTTGTAATGAACTAAGTATATATTGATCTTCCCTCAAAGGCTTTAACCTCACAACAATTATGCTTTAATAGATCAAACAGAATTCATTAAATAAAAAGATTGTTTATATATTGGATAAGAAAGTGTTTTCCTTTACTTAACACAGGATTACAAACACTTTCAAAAACCACCGCAAACATTTTCAGATGCAGTTCACATAGAATTAAAGGAATGGATGCACCTACTTAACACATGGGCGCCTTTTTGTTTTACCAGCAAACAGATGCTTTACTAATAACCAGTGCTGTAGGTAAAAACTCACTTCAAATTCTGTTCTACATGACTTAGTCTAGCACCTATGATTTTGAACATATTCCAAAATGAAAAGGAAAATGGGATAGGACCGAAGTGTATTGAAAACTGTTTCAATGACGTTTAATCTGTATCACAGCTTTTAAAACTACTTTGGAACACATTTGGCTGAAGGTAGAACATGAAAACTACATTTAAAGCAGTTCAAAGTGAGACATGGAACAGAGTATTTTTAGCATTCTTTCTAAAATAGTGTTCTCTTTGTAACTAATACGACGCCAAAGGAAATGGTTAATTCTCTGGAGCCCTTACTGTGCAAGCCACTTAAAATGTATATTCTCAGAATAGATGGTTCTCACGTGCTACTTCAAGTGTATATACAAAAGTGGCATGATGGCATCACAACTGAATGCAAAGGACTTGTACAAACACCTGTAAGATTCTTGCAATGTATTCTTGTCTGATAGAAGTCTACCCAACATCAGCTGAGCCCATGCTGTTACTAGCCCTCTCCTTGCCTTTTCCCCAATTTTTTCTTCTATCAGAGCATCTGGAAAAGACTAAACTACCTCCTTAGTACTGTTCTCATTTTCTAAGTGGGGTTCCAATTTGTTCACTTCAATCTTCCCACTTAAAATCAAACCAAAATCTACAGGAGAAAAAAATACCTCTCTGTTTACTGTCTTACTTTCTGTATGTTATATAGAACAACTTCTTGGGTTTTTTTTTACCAGTCAGATACGAGAGCTGTTTTCATGCTATATACACTTAAAAAATTGAGAGGTAAGCCCTAGCTCTAGTGCTGCCAGATGTCATTCTTCCAGTTAGCGGAGAGATTGATCTAGATGGCTATGACACAACAAAACAAACTTCACCCTCACCCACCAATTAAGCCAGAACAGAGCTGTGCTGATAGGTCAAAAAGCATAACTTCTTTTTGTTTCCCTTCCCAGTCCCCATTAATACAATGAAAACTTGTAAAATAAGAAAATGTAAGAAACTTGGGAACTTATGCCCATAGCTGAAGCTGTGGTTGCCATTCAAACTACTACACTATATAGGAAAGTCTGCACAGAAGGATAAGCTTTCAAAAAAAAAAAAGTATGCAATATTTACCTTTTTAACCAATTGTTTACTAAATGCTGGTATTACAAACCATTATCTAGTAAAGTAATTCCAAACAAGGAGTTTGGAATAGGGAGTTACACAATTCAGTGCTGTGCAGTTCCACACACATTGCTGTAGCTTCTTTCACACCAGCACGGGCTTCTCAAACCATGAGTCAGTCACAGTTTCCCTAAACTGAGAAAGACGACTGGTCTGGTGTGCTTAAACACAGTAACTTTCTTGTCCAAGGACTGGTACAGTTATGTTTAGCTATGGCCTCTGGTTGTCTCGGGTCCCCCAGCCCAAGTGGCCAAGTACACCCTTGCAGCAGAGCTAAGTGAACGCTGGAGCAGTGGAATGGACCAAGGCTTGAATTCACACCTGTAGATCCACAAACAGATACCTTCACTGTAACATCAACTAATTCCAATCCTCATACAAGAGACCTCAGAATCAGACAGCACTAAGACCAAAAAACCACTACGCTTCTGGCAGCGCCACATCCCACATCGTAATTGTATCTACCACCAGCCAGAAGAACGCATAGAGATACTCATTCAGGGTTAGCCATCATTTTCATTCCTGGTTCAAGGTATACAAGGGCTCAAACATGCATTTGCTCTCAGTCTCAGAACAGTCCTCCAGACGGGAGGACTCTCCAGACTACGGAGATAATCTGGCGCTGGCTTTGAGGAGAACACTGTTCCATACCAATACATTTATCCTGTACTTAGGCACAATGAACAGACAGAATTTGGCCCCTATTTACAAAAGGTATAATGAAGTAAAAACTATTGCATCACAAAAACAATTAAAAAATCCAACTTTTTAATTAGAGATTAAAATCAAATACATTTAGCAGCCTACACACCCACCTAATTATTTCTGAGTAATCTTATCAAATCATCATCTTACATTTTTCTTGCAAATGCTAAGTTTCTACAGTACCATATATAAACAATGCAAGTAGTAGCACGTGTCCCAAGCATTCTTTTGAAGTAAAGAACATTTATTGAATTCATGCTAATCAGGAATGTGCTAATTTATGACAACCTCTAACCTCACATCATAATGGCATTCGATACAACTGAAAATGGGCAGGTTAATGTATCCAGTTGTTTCTTTCTACAACGTAGAGAACAGAAAGTGACTATAGCAAACATCGATAAACCTGCACAGATATGATCAGCATTCTGAAATCAGATTGGCAATATTATTTACAAGTTCCAGATAGAAGTTAAAAAAAGATGTAAAGTAAATGCAGACTATGACACATGCTTTTTTGTTAATAAGAATTATTTTTTTTCTAGTGCTGCAGGCATCATGAGAAAGTCATTATACCTTTTGCCAAGCTCACCAGGACTATTTAAAAGCAAACTAAATTAAATTTGAAAATCAACTTATTTTGTATTAAATAAAGGTTGTGATATTACCTTAAAGACAAATACTTAATGAAATATTGGAACTTCAGTCCCTTAGAATTTTGGATGCCCAGCATTGAAGTAGCAACCTTCACTTTTGGGTTTGGTAATGTTTTTGCTCCTGCATTAACTTACCCTCCCTGAATCAGCTCCATTTGTAGCTCTTAGGCAGGACTTATGCTTATCTGTTTCTTAAAAATAGTATGTCGTGCAGTTAAATTCTATTTATTAATACAGTTAAATAGAATTTAACCATATCTGTAACACTTGAAGTCAAGTATCTACTGACCTTGGGAGGTCTACTCATCTCTTTAAAAAACACACTTGACCAGGAATAAAAGACAAAGAATGAAAATGATGCAAGGAAGGAAAACAAAGTAATTTACTTTGCCTGGTTCCTCCCACAGCTAAAATTCGGCAAAGGCTAGTTACCTACAGTTACTTAAACCAAATTAGCCTGTTGCTCTACAAATGTAAAACTGTAAGAAAGAAAATATGCTTAGAATACCGCAAACACTTTTCAGAATCAGCCATTAACATTTTTGCAATGCAAAGTCTTCTCAGCTAAGAAAAACAAGCCAGTTACTGCATGAACTACTGAGTTTCTATATTACCCAGTAGCCTCACAACGTCAAATCAAGTCTTGACTGAAAAAAACCCAATAAAAAATTGCAACTGCTTTAAGAACTTATGTAGTATCAAGGAAAAATAGTAACAGCAACATCGTATGTAATATGCTGGAAAAAATAAGTCAGCTTGATATTTCAGGTCTTTATCATGACCAGAATAGGTACTCGTTTGTACCTAGCCTACTCTCCCTATTAAATTAGCACTTTTAGCCTTTACTGAATATTAAATTTGAGAAAATGTTACAAGAAAATTTCATGACACTGCCAAACAATTAATGTATTATTAAAGCTGGAAACTGCAGGTCCATTTGCAGACACTAAATCAGGAAACCATTATGTACAATTTAAATATGGTCTAAAAATCAAGAGAGTATGAAAAAAAAGTTCATAGCAGATATACTTATTGTATTTTCAGAAACAGAAGGCTGTGTCTTTAAAATATATTCCCAATTTTACTTTCCATTTTGTAGTTCAGAAACTAGATTGGTCAGATAATTCATGAGAATGTGTGTGGTGAAACTAACCTACCACATGTAAGTTTGCACATGCACACTTTTGAGTTTTCAGACAACTTATGAACCAACTACTCTAAGAAGAGTTTTTCTATGTATCATTGATTAGAACATGTATGAGTAAATCCTTAGTAATTACTTTCCAACCGTATATGGAAATAAAATAATGGCCTGTAGCAACTGTGGTAACAAAATCCGCATACATTTCCTCGTAAATAATATATGAAAAAGCACTTGAAATTAATATTGGTATCATCCATTACAGAGGAAAATATACTGTAAAGTTAAGTCTGACATTAAAGCAACACACTGCAGATCCATCTGGGCACAGATTTCAATGATGCTGAAGTTTCAGTTTCCTTCTCCTACAAGGTCCATGAAGTTTTCTGGAATGCAATAGCAAACTGCTACTGCTTCCAGGGCAGTGGATTTTTAGAATGCTTTTTAGAAAGTATCACTATTGCTTTCAGCCTTCAGCCACCATGCAAGTACTCTAGCAGATGTTACACCGGTTATACAAATATGTGGAGACCAAATACTATGCTGCGTTGGAGAAAAAGATGACTTGGCCACAAAGGGCCACCTTCTAGTACAGGAGAGTCTTGTAGAAAGCATGAATTATCACTTGACAAAGACCTGAAAAGCCACCTGTTCTGGATTCTTCCTTGTGTCCTAGGTGAAGGATATGCAAAAAATAAGCATAGAGAGGAAACTGCAAAGAATATCATCAGGAGGCAATATTCCCTTTCATTTACAAAGTGCTACATGATCTGAGGAAAGGTAAAACAAAGAAAACCAAGACAGGCAGGTTCATAAAGAGGGACTATGCCCAGCTTTGGGCTAAGACCACATTTCCAGAACTCTGGATATCCTGGAGAGAACAGACTTCTCTTGAAGTTTCAGTCAGCAACTTAAATCACTGCAACTGGTATTAGAAGAAAGTAAGACTTTACACTATCTCAGCATCAAGCCAGCAAGTAGAAGTTACAGTCCTATCCAGTGAATTTGTATCTTATTTGTATAGGTATTTTACAAATAAGAATATTTGTCAAACTGATAAAACTTCTAATATTTTAACATAAGCTTAATTACATCACCTATCCTCTCTGGTTTAACAGCAGCATCTACAATTGTTACTGACTATGCTCATACTGCATCTTCAATAACCCAAAATCCACACAAAACCAGCAACTGCTGAGTTTTCATACTCATGAGTAAGGGGAAAGGGGATTATTCAGGTGTGAATATTCAAGGACAGGAAATTCTTGCTACAGTTTATTATGAAAGTAACCATTTCTATATATTATGCATTGTGAAAGATATCTAGGTTTATTTAAAACTGACTTAATTTGTTTCTTCAAAAGGACCAAACAACTGTATAGAACACAGAAAACTGACTAGAAACAAAACTTGGAACTCTCAAAAGATATGCCTTAATAGCCTTGCAAAAAAATCACATAGTTGTTAACATCTTCCTAGATCTAACATTTGCATGTGGCAATATTAACTCAATACCTGGTTGATACAGCCAACCATGGACATACCATGTTCTCTTTGTGGGATTCCTGGAACCTGACTGATGATTTGTTTTGGTAAGAAAAGCTGATATGCAGAGAGATTCTTAATTCAAAACACAATTTCAGTTGCTGAAGATCCTTTACATATATGAGTGGACAAAAAAAGATGGAAGTGTCCTTCATGCTCTTTAGCACGAGGAAAAACACATTCCATAAAGTACTGTTATCAAGGTACACATGCTGTGATATATTATAGATGTGTATTAAGTGGGCATTGCACTCCAGATTTTCCAAATAACAGTTGTACAATTATCTTTCTTCTTTGGTTCTGCTTTTTATAGAGAAGCAGCCAAATCTGAAGAAAATATAATTGGGCTGGACATATTGTTAGACTGAACTGCTGGACACAGAAGGTGAAGAGTTACCACTAATTAATCAATATAGAGTTCAAAACACAAGTATTTATCAAACGAAAAATTCCAAGAGTGTAACTTGGAGACCTTAAAGGAGATAAATAACAAGTTAGTTTTAGCTTGTAGCTGGCTCAAAGAGAAGTTCTTCAACTAGCAACATGCACCACAAAGAAGGTGAAGACCTCTGTTACAATAGATTATCCTGAACAAGTAGAGGTGGTGATAGACCTCATTAATACCTCCTCTGAAATGAGACAGCCTAAAAAAAAAAAAAAGTATGTATGTAGACCAAAAAAGGATATCCTAAAAATGAATGTACTTGGGTTTTGCTCACTTGTCAAAAGTGAAAGGACCTAGGTCTCCTCTTGGGAGAGGGAGATGCTTGCCTCCTGTGCACCACGTGTTACTGCATCTTTGCACTGCCCTCCCAGCTCCACTGGAAATTACAGGAACAGGGATTGGAGCAATAGAAGGAGGCATTAATTTCCTCACCTTATTCACTCAAGCTTATTGCCGTACAGACAGCATCCTTGCTGAACGGAACTTTCTGATGGACAGGGAATTGATACTTCACTGCACAGCCCCTGGGCAGAAAAACTCCTTTACCTCCAGAACCAGCTAGAATGGCATGTAAGCATGCACTTGGTCAACCCGTGGTGTCTGGTGGCTCAATAGCTCAAATACAGACAAGCTGTATTTCAAAGTACAGGCAAGCTCAGACTGAAAACAGTTAACAGGACTTCTCTACTTCAGAATTAATTAGATTTGGTTGTTTTAGGATCCACATAACTGAGAAAGTAAGGGCACACTCAGGCCAAATCATTCTTGGCAGAGTTTTTCCGCAGTACTACGTCACACCCTGATTTTGCAATCTATAATCCACTGCTGCCAAACGGAGAGTAATGCTTCATTTAATCCACACCCTTGTATAATTTGGCTGAGAGTACTTCCTTTAGCCTGAAGGCACAGCAGTAATTACCCTAACATACACCAATTTCAAGTAAACATAAATGGTGTTCTTTTGATAAAGTTTTTGGAATCTTCAAAGATTGCTGTTATTGTGCTCAGCATTTAGTGTAATTTTTAGTGAAATATTTTAATTAACTCACCTAGAAGAAACATTAAAAAACCCATATAATACAGGAACGTGTGTAGCTTTGATCTCTGTATAAACAATTCCAGCAAGTTTAACTAGAAAATACAAACTCTTCTGACATTTAGAACATTTTATCAATCAGATAGAGCAATCTGGATAACCAACCTTTTAAAAGAGAAGAACCAGATTGTCATTAATGTTAATGGTTTTGTCTCTGTGTCTTTACCATTCTGTTGCAATACTTCTGTGGTTAGGTGAATTTATTTATACACCTTTTGTTTTCAAATTAAAAAATCATTTTTACTATTAATTTTATAAATGTAAACACTCAGATCTTCTACCTTAAAACAAGGTCCTGTGTTTGTGCCTTGAGCCAAAACTCTGACATTGGTAACTGATGTTGGCAGCATAGTAGGGCCACGGAGCTTTGAGGAAGTTCCTTCCCATGCAGAATCGCCTGAGCTGCCTGTAAGCCACGTTGAGGACATGGCTGTGTCCTGATACTCTTAATTTTTATTTACTGCCCAAGTCAGCTGCAAGGTGGAACATCCCAGAGATGGCTCTAGTGACTGAGCAGGAGTAAGATCACGAAAGTACGTGCAAAGGTTGGCTGCATGTGATAACCAAGCCTTCGTACTCTATTTGCACTGAATAACCAACCAACCAAGTGTGGCCAGCAGGTCGAGGGAGGGGATTTCCCCCCTCTACTCTGCTCTTGTGAGACCCCAACTGCAGTACTACGTCCAGCTGTGGAGTCCTCAACATAAGAAGGATATGGAACTGTTGGAGCGAGTCCAGAGGAGCCCACAATGATGCTCAGAGGGCTGGAGCACCTCTGCTATGGGGACAGGCTGAGAGAGTTGGGCTTGTTCAGCCTGGAGAAGAGAAGGCTCCGGGGAGACCTTATTGCAGCCTTCCAGTACCTGAAGGGCCTACAAGGATGCTGGGGGGGCTTTTTACAAGGGCCTGTAGTGACAGGACAAGGGGTAATGGATTTAAATTGAAAGTGGGGAGGTTTAGGTTAGATATCAGGAAGAAATTCTTCACAAAAAAGGTGGTGAAGCACTGGAACAGGTTGCCCAGAGAAGCTGTGGATGCCCCATCCCTGGAAGTGTTCAAGGCCAGGCTGGATGAGGCTTTGAGCAACCTGGTCTAGTGGAAGGTGTCCCTGCCCATGGCAGGGGGGTTGGAACTAGATGATCTTTAAAGTCCCTTCCAACCCAAACCGTTCTGTGATTCTATGAATACACAGATTCTGAGATACAGTTTCTTCAAAAACTAAATGGTATAGCAAAATAACTTATAAAAAAAACCAGAAAGGCATTCAAAATTTATATAAATCTCATGATGAATGTTTCTATTATTTTAAAAGAAAATTAACTTTGAGAAAAATATTTTAAAGTTTAATTTTTCAGTTCTTCCATTCTGCTATGGGCAAATAATAATAACCAAGAAGTTTTATTTTCTTTCTCCCTTCTCTAAGTAAACCCTTCACCCTTCTTCTCCCTTCACCCTAAGTAAAATTGAGAAATATTAATATCTTAAAATGAATGATAATTTTCCCCAAGTGTTCCCATCCAAATTAGCACACAGACATATATAAAAAAACATTTTAGACCTAATGTTCTTCTGCTATTTTTACCTAACTTCAGCGTAGTTAATTCAGTTCACACCTGCTGAGGATCTGATCTGTGATGTTTAGCTGGTACTTTGGCTCCACTCAGTTCGCCTACCCTCTTTTGAAAAATACAGAGAAAAATATGATAACTGGATCCAAAACTTAATGCATTATGATAATTTTCCTGTGACTAAGCAGTGCTTTACAGTTAAAATAAAGTCTTGTAAAGAACATAAAGGTATTATCTTTGGTTAATAGGACAAAATAAACCCCCCCAGAATACTATACACAAAAAACTAGGGACTGAAGTAAAGCACGTCTATTCACTTAAGAAGTGCTAGCTTTCTGAACTTTCTCATTACAGTTCCAAATGTTATTTTTATCCAAAATGGAGGGTGGTGGGGATGCTTAAGTAATTCAGTTTCCAAAAGAAGGAAAACGTACATACTTGATCCAATCAAAGTGTTAGAAACAATTGAGTTTTACAAATTACAGCAAAATATGGGAATTACACAAAGTTGCAATTAAATAATTGTATAATAATGAAAAGCAATTCATATTTCTACGCTTAGGAATGCAAAGAAAAATTATAGGCAAAATTTTCAATTTTTTAGAACCACTGTCCCATTAGAATAATTAAATGAGAAGGTCACATTAAAAAAAAAAATTCCATCCCCATGAAAACATTACAATTCTCTTGAAAATTTTTTAAAGGTTAAATTTCTGAAAAAAATGTGTCAGACAGGATCAGTTCTTCAAATATGTGACAAAGCAGGAAAACAGCAAATTGCATAAAAGCACAGAAACATAACTGAGAAGTGAGACACAAGTACTGGGCATATATTTCTTTCATCTTAATGCACATTCCCCCTTTTCAAACACATAACAATCTACTATAAGCAGACTGTAGCTTGCAGGAAGCTAACCATTCTGCAAACATTTCTTCTCATGTATTCTTTGACCACTTTCTACATTGGTAACACCTCTACAGGACATACTAGTAGTGTTCTGCATTTCTATACAGCTTAAGACTTAAAGACAACTGGTAGTAGACTACTAATCAAAGATATTTCCCCCACTGGGCTGCCTGATGACATTGACACCATTACAACTATGCCATAGTGAACAGGTAACTTGAATTTCTTCCCCTACAGTAGTAAAGATAAATAGGAAAAAAGATAAACATATCAGGCCAACAGGGGAAAAAACCCTACTAAAACCCTTTTGTACAGGCCTCATAGTATCACTTCATTATTTTCTTAGTCAATATTACCGAACAAAAGCCCAGCAGACTCTCCTACAATAACGAAATTGAGAGACTGAGATTATTAAACATTACCTACTTCCCTTCTGTAAGCGTTCTCATATATAAAAGTAATGAAAATTACTTTCCATCATCATCTATTCCTTCTAGTAACTTGTATTGCATGCAAACCGCTTTCAACTAATAGTGTGGGTACTGAACACTTTTAGGCATGTATTTGATACTCTTGACCGCAATATGCTCCTGCCCCAATTTTAAGGAGATGTGGGGCTGAGAAGAAATATCTCAAAGTGACTTAGACATTATGGCAAATTGCTACACCATTTCCATAGCTCTGATCTGTGCAGCCCTGCAGGCTTAATTGCTTTCCCCATAACAGCAAATCTAAATGAAGCTGTTGGGTGAGCTAATGAGGCAACAACACACATTACAGTTTAAACACGGAACGGATATACCCAGATTCTTTCAAGACAAAATTGAGAGTTCTTTTCTTATGTTTATATTCTCCACAAGAAGTCTTTTACACACGCTCAAGCTATTCCTCTTAAAAAAATGAAGATATTTCACTCCTACTTTGAAAGTTGATAAAAGACAGTATTTACAGCAACAGGATTAAATTTTTAAAAAAAAAAAAAAAGGCACATATTCAGTGATTTGTGTGCTGTTCAATTCAACTGCATGGACAGGATCCCAGTAAGCAGATTCCCCCAACTGGCAGTCCTCTAAACAAAACAGTCCCCCAGGGTCAGCATTATGTGACTCCAGTACAGCAGTGTGGGAAAGCCGGCAATGCTGCTGGCTGTACCGCATGCTTTCTCCTAGTCATCTTCTGTCAGTCGGTTCTTTCAGCCCTTTCTGAACATGACACCAACCTGCCTCCAAACATACCCAGAGAGACACCACAAGTACTGTAATTTCCTGTTATACTTGGACTATATACTACACACACCTGCAACCTTCAATTAATTTTTACTATCTCCTCAGCCTAATCAGGATATTTTATTACTGTTTGTTCTCAAATTAGAAAACTAAGCTATTCTGACTGTAAAACTGAATTGTTCATTTGACACATTTTCAATGATAGCTTGTACAGGAGTCTTTTTTTTTCCCCTCACAGTTGCTTAAGAAGACATGAACAGAATAAGGCCACACTGAACTACCTTTCTACACAAATTTACTTGAGTGACACAAAGTTATGTCAGAAGCAAGATCAATACCTCCAAACCAAACACACAGACACATTAAAGTCTTCCAAGGAGTGTGGTGCTACTGAAGACAGATTTTAGAGTAGGGGAGAAAGTATGAAATATTGAAAAAAAGGTAATTAATGATACCAATGTAGGAGGATATAACTTGGTGTTTGTGCAGCATCTCAGCAAAATTGTGAATTTTGCTACTTGATGTACCCCTTGTTCCACTTCTAAAAAAAGAAGAATCAAAATAGTATTTTAAGAGAGTTTAGTTGATGCATAAATATTTTGGTATCTTTGATGCAGAAACCTATTTCACTGTTTGCTCAGGACTGAAAAAAGTTTTAAACAGTCTATAAAAATCTAACGGAGGACTTAAATGCTATGTCAGTTCTGTTAATATCTGCAGAGAGAGAAAGAGTACTTTGAAGCTTTCACTTTTTATAGGTGGAAAACACCTTTGACTGTCAGTTGTGCTAATGGAGAGAACAATTCTAATTGTCCTCCACCCTGCCAAAGCGCTATGTTTTTTGCTTTTGAGATTTTTTAAAGATACAAGAACCATCACGTTTCTAGCACATACGTAATTAATTTTTCAGAGCAAGTTTAATTAACTGGTTTTATTGAAGTAAAAAATTTAGTGAAAAGATCTGTGCAGTATTTATAGTTGAGCCTCAATCTCCCACATAGTTAGCAATTAGGGTCACTGCTAATTACAATTACTTGAAACCTAAAACTTATTTTAGAAAACATGCCCTGAACACAGTGGGTGTTACTGAAGAGTCCCTGTTGAATGAAGTCTAAAAACGCAGGCCATTTCTTTCATGGCATGCCATTAATCTGCAAAACAGTGTCTGACAGTATAGCAAGGTGATTTCACTGTCCAAAGATGCTCACAATCTTAAAGAAGGTAGGCAAACAAAACCAAGGAGGTTTTTAATGTGTCTCAGAGAAAGGGTAATTGAAAGCTGGAGCTCTGCTAGTTCCGTATTTGTTTAAAAAATAACCACTTGGAAATGAATTATCCTGGAAGAAGGCACAAGGATGAGAACATGACAGGGAAAAGGAAAGTCCTGGATAATGCTACACTGCAGTGATGCAAAGTAGCACCAGAGGATGGACATTACAAAATTAGCACTGAAGTATGAGCATAAGCACAGCTATACAGCACAAGGAAGGTAAAACCTCAATTCTGACTATCAAAGACAGATCTTAGAAACAAACAAACAAACAAACAAAGCAGAAAAGAAACAAACAAAGAAGTGCAGCAAGCTTAAACATTACATACTTTTGGGGACAGATTTCCTAAAGAGTACTAAACAATAATCAAGTAAGAATAAAGTAATCTGCTATATATAAAACATGGAGAAATGTGAGTAGGGTGAAAATAGATGTAAGACTTCACGAATCCAAACTGCAAAGGTAAAACTCAGAGGGGATAACTTTCTCCAAAAGACACACATCTAGCAAACTTTTCAAATGGTTGAAATATCTATCAGCACAGCTGCTGCTTTACTGATGCAGATACAAAAAAAAACCCTGATACGGCAAAATGAGCTACACTCTCAATGAAAAATTCCAACTGACAGGCTATCAGGATAGACAGTAAGAAAACCCAAGTTCCATGCCTTCCTCTCAAATTTAACACTGTCTTTGCGAGAGGAAAGCACACAACACACATTTTCTTAAATTTAAATTAATTTTGTAAAATTTTAAGAAACCTCTCTAATGAAGTGCTTTATGCAACCCATGAGAAACAAGTCCATCCATGTCTTGTGCCTGCTTTGTTAATTGCTGTTTGTCAACATTCATTACTTTTTTTTAGTAATTGTAACCATACTCGTGACAAAACTTTAAACACCTCTCTTGCACAGCACTCTACAGCGCTGATGGGAAAGCAGTAGATGTTGTTAAACTTGAATTTAGGAAGACTGTCAACACTGTCTCCCATAACATTCTCGTAGACAAACTGATGCAATATGGACTGTGCAAGCAGGCAGCACAGAGGACTGAAAATTGGCTGAGCTGCAGGGATCAGAAGTTTCTAATAGCTTGCATGAAATCTAGAGACCAGACACTAGTGGTGCACTCCAGGGGTCAACACTGGGGCTCCCACTGTATCATATCTCCATTAATGAATGACGGGAATGAGTGCACCCTCTGCAAGTTAGCAGATATAAAAAACTGGGAGGAGTGGCTGATATACCACAGGGATGTGCTACCATACAAAGGGACCTTGACAAGCTGCAGAAATGGGCCATCAAGAAATTCACAAAGTTCAATAAAGGGAAATGCAAAGTCCTACAGTCGGGGAGGACTAATTCCATGTAAACTGAAATACACAAAATACCATTTAAACGCAAGGAAAAAACCTTTGACTGTGAGAATGGTCAAACGTAATCCAGAGATGTTGTGGAGTCTCCATCCTTAGAGACACTAAAACCCCAGCGAGATATGGTCCTGAGCACCCTGTTCTAGGGGAACCTGCTCTGAGCAAGAGGGTTAGGCTACCTGGTCTCCAGAGGTGCCTTCCCACCTCAATGATATCATGATCTTGTCTTTACTCATCTCACATAACAAGCTTACTGTGCTTGAGAAAGGTGCTGAAGGTCACTATCTGACAATTACACAATGAATTATTTAATTTAGTACAAAGTAAGTTAGGATATCTAAGCATCACGTGTAAAACTTGAGATCAGTGACAAAAATAACATAACTGAACAAAGTCTTTAAGAAGACAAGGAAAGATCTAAATACAGAAAAATCTATTTCAGTTGTGGTCCACTAGAATTTTTACGGTCTCTTCCCCCTAAAAATCTTCATCTTCTCATTGCTTTCATTGACTGTTGAAAGACCATTAAAATGTACCTCTTTTTCATTATACTTCTCTTGCCTAAATAACATCATGTATCTGAGGACTGTCTTGAAGTATTAGTCAGTTTTGACAACAGCTACGTTGGGAGCACACATGATCAGCTATAACATGTATCTATGTTTGTTCATGCTATTTAAAAAGTCTCCATCAACACATTTATCTGTGCTTCTACATAAAGTAAAATTCAAGACAACAACATGCACTGGTTTGAGCAATATTAGGTATAGCCATTTAAAACAAATCAAAGTAGGTTCTTTAAAGGGTTAGTCCACTTATTTTAAATATTCACAATGTGTAAGAAAGCATATGTATTTCACTGTTTCGGTAAGATTTACACTCTGTAAATAATGAGCAACTGTTCTGTGAAAGATGAGCATTATGACGGCTCTAAGCTCTTTTGTCAAGGTAGAAAGATAGGAATACAGAAGTGAATAGGTGTATGACCATTTGCGTTGTGAAGTAGTGACTAGGAGTGATTCTGAGATCAGTGGTCAATCTTTTAGACTGTACTAAAGACTCTCTACCCCACTGCTCAGAAAAAGTAATCATAAAAGTAATTTCCTTGGCAAATCAAGTTAGGAGATAATTCTATATAATTATAGAGACTATCCCTGTGTTTACTATCTATATTTAAGTCTCTATTACCTGTTTTTAGTTCATTATGTATTCTACCCTCCCCCACTTTTTACTCTTCTCAAGGATACAAACAAAACCACTTCAAAGCTACAGTTCCAATTTTCTCTGTCTTATTTTATAAGTGCCCAAAAAACACAAACCGGCATGAAATTATGAATGTTATTATTAAATATTATTAGCAATTCAACAGATAGTTAGAAAAGTATCACAAAAATGCATAATTTTATTTCTTATGCTTTTCTCAAAATACTTTTTATATAAAAATGTCTTTAGAAACAAACCTCTACGAACAGAGTAAGCATAACTGCAAATAGACTACCGAGCACTACCGTTCTTAAGCAAACTGCTTCTCCTATTACTGTTTTCTTACACCAATACATATGCTTTTAAAAATATGATTTTATTGGGTTTTAGTGTCTGTTTAACACACTTCAGTAATTATTAAAATATTATCAAAATAAGTTAAGAAAAGCTGGCACTCTCATACTGTTCTAGGAACTTACAGCACTAATAAATAAGTGCACAGCTTAAAGAAAAAAATTACAAGGGAATATATATCACTATTGGACTGTAGCACACTGCACTTTAAAAACAGTATCACATATAACAAACAGAACACTCCCTGAAAGAGCTGTACAGCAAAATTTATAAAGGCAGAAAAAAATTCTCATGGAAGTTATTACCCATTTCCTACAAAGTGAAGAAATAAAGCAAGAAACTTACCACTTTTAGCTGTGAAAGAATAGAGAGGATTCAGTGGAGGGCTCAGAGTGCCTGGCAGTCTTAGACTGGAGTGTGGTGACAGTGATGATGGCGCAGGAAGCAAGAGATTTGAGCTTGCCTGTAATAGGAAAGACAAATCAGAAAGTGAAGTGTAATTTCCTGGGTTACTTACTGATGCAACAGCTAGGAGAGAAGTATTTGCTTACTGTAAATAACTATTAAATTCCAGGAAAACAATTAAGACTCAAGTAGATGATAAATAACAATTTCAATGGACTTTTTTTTGTGGGTTTTTTGTTTGTTTATTTAGGGGGTTGTTTGGGGTTTTTTTGGGATATTTGGAGACACAGACTTGGAAAAAATCATTGACACAGCTATAAACTGAACACTGCATGTTTGCATATGGACAAACACTCCCAAGCAGTGCAATGTATGGAACAGAACCGTTTGAACTGGCATCTTACTGCGTCTTCACGTATAAAAATAAAATTACATTTATGTATGGTTATAAACAGATAAATGTAAAATAACTTCTCATTTTTGGGTACTCAAACTGCACTACAGCTACAAAGAGATTACTCAATATTAGAATGAGGAAAAAAAAAAATCTTAAACCAGTCTTAACACAAAACTGATTTCTGCAAATGAATAAAGCATAGTTAGAACGAAGTACCAGACACTTCCTTTATGTAAGCTACACAAAAAATATCTGTAATCATAATTTCCATAGCAACAAAGATAATGTAGTTAAAATTTGGTTTGCTATGGAGTTTCTCGAAATACATGCATTTATCACAAAGCAAAAACCTTTCCCAAACTTTACTCTTGACTATTACCCCATAGAGCCTATGTAAAAAAAATATATTATGACAGCCTTATGTTTTTTCATGATCCAACTGATAATTTTACTGTGTTAGACATACATTCATTGGCTGCCTTGATAATACAGCCAAAGGGGATGGAAAATAGGCCTTAAATAAAATATTTGTAACTTTCTTCAAACAAAAGGGATTCATATGCTAAATTTTTTTGAGTTATTTACATAAACTAACATAATTCTTTACTCTTTCAAAAGTCAAGTCTATTCCACAATCTAGAATAAATGCATATGGTCACTTAGTCCAATTAAAAGACCACGCTCAGTGAAGCACTTCCTTTGGCCTTAATAAACTTCAGATCAGACTCTTAAACTTTAATTGTGGGCCAAAACAGAACAATGACATTTTGCAAATTTTCAATCTACTGGCTTCTAAATTCTGTTTAAAGAAAGGAGACAGCCAAAACAAAGTGAATCAGTGGCTTATTTCCCGAAGTGACAGAATCGATAACACTACTATTTTTGTCATTTAATACCTATTAAGCAATTCAATAGGTCTCAATAATGCAGAATATTTGGGCATTGGCAGGTGTACTGCGATGCAGGTAATATAGCACTAAAAAGTTTTGAGTAACTTGACTGGGCCATAGAGGATATCTGTTATCATCTCGTCTGTGTTTCTACACTAGACCTTCATTTTAATGTATTTGGGTTTTGTGAAGCAATATGGATTTAATTCTACTGAAAGAAGTTTATTATTAAAACTGTCTTTTAGTATTCAAGCACTCTCTCAGCAACTGCATGCAATCATAATGACCATACTCCAAAACTGATCGGAAAAGCAAGACAGAAAAATCAGATCAACCACTGAACGTGATTTTTTAAAAAAAGCATTAAACCAGCTAGATTTTACTGTAGTGTACAAATTTAACAGAATGTTAGTAAACAGTAGTTGTCAAATGGAGAGGCCTGTTTTTCTGAGCAACAAAATCAATCTGCTTTTCTTACCCTGACATATGCAAGTGACTAATATTCATTAAGTTTTCTCTGATGCACACAAATATGATGGAAACCATTAGCTTATGTATGTACTCAAACACAGAAAAATAATCTGTTCTGCAAATGTGTTAAGCTCAGCTTCCCAGTGTTTCACCTTCTTTTATCTACTGTTAGCTCTGCAGTAAGACAAATGAGAAGATGTCCTCCCTGTACGAATTTCTTGCTGAGTGCACACTACACCACCAGTGACACAAACGCATGTTTTCCAGTCAAGTGTTCTCATGAAACCTTTCTGGAATTCTCTTTCAAACAACCAGTCAAAAAGCTGGTTTCATACACTAGCAGGGAATGAGCGCAGCTTGAATATAGCAGCCTTTGGAAATCAAACTAAACACAGCAAAGTATTCAAAACTAGCAGTTAACAGACACTTTCCTGGTTCATCCTGAAGGGGAAAAAAAGAGTATCAGGAGAAACTTACCTTGACTGTTTAAATGAATTATAGAAGAAAGATGGAACCCTGTATGTAAATTAGTCCTATGCAGCTTTTAATTCCCTTCTTTTTACTTCCCCACTGTATTACCCAAATAATCTCATTATACATGCCAAATGACATGCTTTGGAATCTAATGTAATTGACATGTACATTAAAAGATCGAATGTATGCTCCTGAAGACTTAAGAATATTAAGAGATCCTTTTAAAAATGTAAAATAAGTTCTATCTCACAACTCCTTCCTTCCCCTCCCACTCCTTGAAAACAAGATAAAGGACATTTTTATAAAAGATATTCAAAAGAAAGTTTTAAACTTAAGCAGTCTTAGAGAGGTGATTCATTCCTGCCTTTAATGGCAGTGAAGCTCAGCGCAGGTGAACTATAGGAGACTGCCCATCCAAATTAAGCACAAAATCAGAGGTTTTATGACCTTTCTGCCACTAGCTTCTAAGTATTATTTAAATCTCTAAAAGACCCAAAACAGAGGAAAACCACAATGTTATAACAGATTAAGGAACCACTCGGCTAGTAAGTGAGGACTAATGACTCAGCAGAGCCATTTCCAGGTGAAGTACCCTGTCCTATGAAGAATAATTAACTCTTCTACAACAGACAGACATAGACTACATACAGAACAGAGTGAAGCAATCTTTTTTTTGAAATGCATACTGTGGGAAGGCATTGCTAAATAACTTTACAACAACGAGAAAGTTGGCTAAGATAGCCAACCATCAATCTACTTATTTTTCACAACAGGCTTCTCTTGCTTCATGCACAAACCACAGCTTTATCAAAGACAGAGTTTACTACAGTCATGAATTGAGTAAAACTAAGAGTTCTAACATTCATGTAGTTTTTGTAGAGAAAAAGACACCTAAATAATTTTTGTCAAGTTTAAACAAAGCTGATTTGCATTTACTTTTCTGTGTTAGGGCAGCTTTATTCAAATTATGCAAATATAAATTTGCAGTGGAACTAGTTTTCACAATAAAAGTAAATTGCATGCGACAAAAACCAGAATAATGCAGGATTTGACAAGCTGACAGTAACAATTTCTCTTTTTTTTCCCCGAGAATGCGATTTTATGACCTTTGCAACCAATATAATCGACATTTCCATGTGTACTTGCAAGTCAAATCAAGTTGGCCAGCTCTATACTACCTCTTAGTCTTTTAGTTTTAGGCTTCTTTTTTGAAACTTCAGGCCTCCAGGACACTGTTTCTAAAGACAGTTTAGAAAAAATTTATTAAATGATGATTCTGAAGAATTTAAAAGTTGACACTTGAATTTGAAATAAAAGCAAAACACAAATTCTGGTATTTTTCTCAAAGCTAGAAGAAAATACATAGGCAATAATGCATAAAGTAGGAGTACAGTACTACAGCTTTTAAATTTGTAATGTAAGTCTGAACCAAGTCTACATCTATGTAAAAATACAGTCACTTCTATGACAGTAGTGTTAGGAGGATTCCAAAGCAGGCTGGAATTCTATTGCAGTAGGTGTATGGCAATCACTGAGAGATTGATTTATTCTGCTCTTACCTAACTTCTAGACTAAACGGGAAAACCAAAGACAGGTAAGGTAAGATCTCATCCCATTACGCACAGGCAAAAACCGAAACGTACAGACTTTGCTTGTCTGAAGCAAGCGTGTTCCCCTGCATACTGTGTCGAGATCAGGATCTCATCTAGGTGGCAATATAGTTCCCTCGTAACCCGGGTGCTCCATTGTTTTTCCCCCAATAGAAGCCCAGAAGTGACCAGGGCATAAATATGCAAATTGAAGCCAGAAGGTGTTTACTTTGTTCACCAGAGGGAAAACAAACAGGGACTAACTTTTCCTTAACACTGTAGAAAGGTTTATGGTGAGAGGTAAAACTGGAAATAAAATTAAAGGAATGATCAGTAAAATCCACACACATTAAAAATGTTTAACACCATCTTATTTTACCATCTGCTAAAATTATTATGGTGGATATACTTTTATGCTAAAAAATGAATGCAATTCATTTCTCATGTCTGACATAAATTTTATATAAAATGTAAACCACTGAGAAATGTAATGCTGAAAAAGGTCAGTAGTGGAACAGAATCTTTTGTCACACCTGATTGCAGCTTATTATTGCTACTTTAGACGTCTGTTCAAACAGCAACATGATCAAATATTAAGGAAGACTTAAAGACAGATATCCTGTGCTTATGGCCACTTACGGCTTACAGACCACTGCTGTGTAAGCATTACTGCCCTGATACTCTAACTAGATTCATACACGTCACTTCACTTGAGTAAAAGACCGAGAGCATGTAGATTTAAATTTCATACTCACAATAAAACTGGTAAAGACTCCCTACGACAATAGGAATCTGTGTATCCAACAAAAGATGCACACAATTCCTCATTAACTTTTTAAATTAAAAGAATAAAGAAATAGTAGAGAAATAGTTTGAAACAGAAGTTCCTCACATCTATTGCTAACACGAAATAGAAGCTTGGAAAGAGGAAAGTCCTTAATACAACTAAATCACATATTCAGGGAATTCAACAAATATTCCCATGACGAGATATTTGAAAGTAGTCTTACCATAAAGAGCCATTTCAGCCTCTTTATGCTCCATGTTAGCTACCACTCTAGTGGAGCAGTTCAGAGTTCTGGCACCAGATCTTACTCCAGAAGAGGCTCAGGTCACATCGTTGCCCAGCTGGAAGGTATATTTATAATGCTCTACCTATTTCCAAGGTAACTACCCAGATAAGGACCTTTACCTAATAGTAAAAGCAAGATATTTTACCTATTTTCTTTTATTCACTGGGTAAGTGTCGGAATACTAGCAATTACTACAGAGTAACTAACCGCAGTAAATCCACACAGATCACTTTGAGAATAAATTTCGTGAAACCACACATGTGCCAAAGTTTCTTCATCTGCAAAATACAGACAATAGTTGCCTTTATTTTACATCTATTTTGACTCCATTTTTTAAAAATTCATCTGATGTTTGCTAAAAATGAGAAATGCCTAGAAAAATTTCTTACTAAGCAAAGAGTATTCTAATGTAGAAAAATATTATAGATTTTAAAGAACTGACCTGCTTTGTAAGATTTTTCAAAGAGAGGGGGAAAAAAAACCCAAAAAACAAATCACAGAAAACAAATCGCTATTTGTTCAATTTCTTCTAAGACAGGCAACATATTTACCACTGGCAAAATTAATGACTTGATAAAGAAAATTCATTACAATTTCCAAAACCTTACTTTATAACAAACTACTACTTTACGAAAGACATAGAAAGTAAAATTCTGGCAAAACTTTCATATGGTATTAAGTATTTTATCTCTATAAAGCTTCTAGTAATACTTCAGCCATTTCATATCGACAATCACTTTATGCAATCACAGTGATTCAACAGTATCTGCTTGGCAAATAGAAAAAAGGTTTTTAAGAAAATTTTGCATCCAGTAAATGAAATGCACAGGGTTACAGGATTTCAGATTCAAAAGTGGTTCCATGATGACTTACAGAACACATCCTTGTAAGTCTGCATCTGGGAGTAACTATGCTTAAAGTAATAATTGCAACAGAATTTCCTAGGGTAAGAGAAGGCATTTCCTAGCATTCTGAAGAGACATATTGGAAGAGGAATAGTATACATCACTATTTAAAAGCCCTCGCTTCAGTGGAATGCATTGCACAGGTCAGAGAAACGACTGCCAACATTACAGGATCATATTCTCAACTGACATGGTAATTAATAAACTAAGCCCCAAAACTATCACACAGTCACCATATGGATGACTTGAAATTGCTATAAAAGCAAAACTGGAAGAAAAACAACCTTAAACATTTCAAAATTCAACTGAACTTCAAGCGATTTTCAAAAATTATTTACTGATCTGATGTAATGAAAAGAACATCAGTAACTTTTATGGAGAATTACCACACAACCCACTCATAAGTAACATGATAATGCCACACACTCATCAGTATGACTTTATATATATTGTACATGTACTACATAACAAAAGAATAATTATGCTGTGTTAGTTCAAAGACCCACTCTCACATTTTTCAACAGTAAACTGTAGCAGATAAGGTGTGTAAGTTTAGTGTGATCTCTCTCCTGTGGGACCTGCAACTTTCATCACTCAACAATTTATGAACTTCTTGAGCATCAGTTGCATTAACACCAGTTCCTTGGGCCAATACCTTGTGCTGAATCTCTCCTTTATGAATTTGCCCAAAATCTCTGTGAAGCCATGTACACTTCTGGCCTTTACAGCAGGTCATGTCCCCAGTCAGATGCGAAAAATAATTATTTTTCCAATACTGTTCATGATTTCATATATTTCTGTCACAGCTTCCTCTCACTCATCTCCACTTGCACCACCTACAAAGCTGAGGAGCTCTAGCCAATTTGATCTCGTTACATGCAAGCTCCTCAACAGCTCTTGGGAATTGTGTTACTCTTGTTTGAACTTCTCATTTTACTGTACACTTTTACAGAAGTGGTATTCAGAACTAATTACAGTGTTGAATATATGGGCTTATCCTGAATTTCCTGTTGAAACACAATATTCACAGATTAACAGAGTGGTAGGGGTTGGAAGGCACCTCTAGAGATCATGTAGTCCATGATTTTTTTTTTTTTTTTCCCCCCAACTATGGTATGCATAGTGTTAAAAAAACTGACTACCTATTCATTAAGAGACAATCCCTACTCCCTTAATGAATTCTGGCTTAGCAATAAAAAGACTCAAAGGACAAAATAAATCCAAACAGTTGAAGCAGTTCTATATATAGGAAAGAATACATTCTACTTGTCTGATATTGCACTTAAAAACCTCTATCACAATTTTGGGAAGCACTTTGTTAACATTTAATAACATTTTTCAGAAATACATCACAAACTAAAGACTGGAAAAGCTAAACATACTTTTAATTAGTTTAGAAGTAGCCACATATTAAGAGACAAGGTAGATAACACATAATTGATTCCAGGACTCGTACTATAGAGTATATGTAGATGCTGTCCTTAAGTGCTACAGAGATATATTTTTTTTTTCCTCCTTCAAATTAGAGCATGAAAGTGTAGACATTGCGGGGGGGGGGGGGGTGGGGGTGCGCGGAGGGGAAAAAAAAAAAATCACAATTTCAGATGTTATACCTTTAAAAGAAGCCCTTCTCCCCATATCTATATAACATATATCAGCCCTTTGTTATGCAAAGTTATAAACAGGTATTTTGATTGCTAGATGGGAGGGAAATTTTAAATACATAAATAGTAACACTGAAAAGCACCTTACGAGTTCTTCCAATGACTACAGATGGGTTAAGTGTTTTCCTACCAAAAATTTCTGTGAATAGAAACATACACTAGCATTAGTTCCTTGAGGAAGAGATAAATAATTACTGCCAAGATTCACTATACTGTAATTTCCCTATGTGGTAAAGACGCCCATTCTGCTTTCATAGAGAAATTATTCATAAAACCTTCTGTAACAAAATATCCTTGCTTTTGTGAACTGCTAAAGCTTTAGCCCAATAGTCAACACTTGGTTCTAAGCACACATTTTCTAGACTAACAAGAATGGTAATGTTGCAGAGGAGAAGAAAAAATACTTCCTCTATCATTCATTAAGGTTCCTGTTTAGGTAGCAAAGAAGAAAATCAAATAAAAAAATAATGGTTCTAAAGGGACCTGGAAAGGGGGCAGTGGTCTCAACACAAAAAACCCAAACCCATACAGGATCAGAATATTCCTTATTTGTACTTAGCTTAAATCAAATTTATGTATTCACATCACATTTTCAAATTGCATATCTAGGTTACAAACCTCCAGACTTTGCACTTAGAAGATAATTTTATATCCATTAGTTACTGCTGTAAAATTCACACATGTTGAACCCAGAGACTTGTGGTGGCAGATGTGCTGTTTGGAGGTTCCAGCACTTTTGTCTCATAAAACACTATCCCAGGCATGACCTCAGGCCAGGTGTACTGTCTCCACGGTACTCTGCCAACATGCTTGGCAATCCCTACATGTCTGTGACAAGGCACTGGCATGCAAACATGACCCAAAGACCAGCACGAAGCCAACATAGTTTTCAGTTCCCTTTTATATTTCCCATCAAATACATACAAGATAACACCTGCATTCCCATTTGGATTTTCATATTCCTACCCTATCACAAGGCAGCCTGCCACCCTACATTTGGCTGAATAATGACTCCTTTCACTGTTTTCACTCACCTGTACCCAGACACATTAGCACATTCTCACATTTGTGGCTGAGTGGCAACTTTTAGGAGCCCTACTTGGACAAACACTTCAACAAAGCATTTATGTGAGCATGCATTCTAACAAGCCTTCCAGCAAAGCCTGCACTTACTTACATTCATCATTTTTCAAATGAAAAAGGGAGTTGCACACATGTAACTACATAAACATCCAAAACTGTAATTCCCAATTACAAATGAGTAGAAATGTTACGTTTTAGCGGTAATATATTATACTCCGGGTCTGGCCAGAATCTCAGATAATGCAGGCAGGCAATACCGCACCCACATGCAAGAAACAATCCTATCCCTGCTTGGAAAGGTCATAGCGCTGTCCCCAGTCTCTCACACTGGATCGCTGAAAAGATGAATATCAAGAGTTCTTTCAGTTAAAAGAAATTTCCTCCCAATATCTCAGTGGCTCACAAAGCCCTGCAAGGAAGCACTCTCAGTTTTTACAACCGTCACTGCTGTGTGACAGACATCAGACTGGATGTGGACTCTTTCAACCTCCATCCTGTGCTGTTAGGAAACCCACAAGGCAAGAAGAGTCAAATTACCTTTCTGGCATCTCGCATATATATATGGTCCAAGTGCAGAGGGTTTGGAGGACACTGTCCAAAACCTTGATCACGGCTCTGTTCGCAGTGGATTACTGGTCATTGACTGAACTGGTCATTAAGCAATCAGCCTAGGGTTACAAAACTTTCAGCCACCGTAGTTATTCTCTCACACACAGTTGCAGGCTTATCGATTTCATTTAGCTGCATGGTTCCATGGAACCACTACGTGGTTCTGCTAAAACAGATTTGTATCCCCCAACCCAGAAACCCTGGCTAGTCATAGAATCATAGAATGGTTTGGGTTGGAAGGGATCTTAAAGATCATCTAGTGCCAACCCCCCTGCCACGGGCAGGGACACCTTCCACTAGACCAGGTTGCTCAAAGCCTCATCCAGCCTGGCCTTGAACACTGCCAGGGATGGGGCATCCACAACATCTCTGGGCAACCTGTTCCAGTGCCTCACCACCCTCACTCTGAAGAATTTCTTCCTGATATCTAATCTAAACCTCCCTGTTTTCAATTTGTACCCATTACCCCTTGTCCTATCACTACAGGCTTTTGTAAAAAGTCCCCTCCCAGCTTCCTTGTAGGCCCCCTTCAGATACTGGAAAGCTGCAATGAGGTCTCCTCGGAGCCTAGTCAGGGACTAAAGAGGTACAATGGCAGAGACTCCCAGAAATTCATTATCCCCACCTTCTTTCTCAGATGACAAGACATCCAGAAGAGTAAAAATAATTTATTTTGGAATGTCTTCCCGGAGTACTTGTCCCAGACACAAGGTTACATGATCCATTCTTCTGTCTGACCGATAATTTGAAGGCATCAGGGCTCACTTGTAGATGAGCAGGAACAAAATAACCAGGAAACAGAAATAAGGTTTGCTTCCTTGTGTGAGGCCACATGTCATTGTAAAGGCAGCAGTAACATGCTACCATTACCCATGCAAGCTACAGTGAGGTATTTCATAAAAGGCGTCCACAGGGAGCTCACAGTTCAGAAACCAAAGGACTGTGGGATAGCTTTCTTTTGGACAGTTTCAAAGCACAGGCCTAATGGGGACATTCAAGCCAGGGAACCAGACGAGAGTTAATCCAAAGCAAAACCCCTAAAGCATGATGAGAGTAGCTACAGCATCTCAGCAACAACTGCCTTCATCTACTCATCTGCTTCTTTGTCTGCATTAACAAGCAGTGAAGCACAAAAGCCTAAAGCTACACCTAAAAAAAACCCAACAAAAAACACAAATGAAAAACTATATTCACTCAAAATTACTTAAAACCAAAAAAATTGTAGAGTAGAAACCCCAGTGCAGTTCATGTCATTGTGAACAGGAATTATAACTGCACAGGTCTATTCAGAAATATTCTGCGTTCTTGTCACATGTGAAATTGTCTGAAGTAGGGGAATTTCACTTAAATTTATTGCCAATTACAAAAGCTTTAATTACTGATTTGGGTATTGAGAAGCAAGGGAAATAAATAAAACCCCAAAGAAAACACTTTTCCTCTGTCTTTCTCTCAACTTTGCTTCAGGCATCTCTCTCGTCCTTTCTAGTCCGCAGTCTCCTTGCTTTTCCCACTGTTACACTCAGTCCCTTTGGTAAGGCAATGAGAAGTGCAGGAGTGAGGTTAGGGCATAGTGGCTTGCTCCTTTTGCCTCTCCTTGTTTCTTACCCCTTTCAACTGCTTCAGTGTAGGACCTCCACCAGCCAAAACCCCACTGGGGATTGTACCTGTCCAGCATGGATTCCTCCATGGGTTGCAGTCCTTTCAGAGGTGTACCTCCTCCTGTGTTTTCTTTTGTGTATCTTCACACATCTCCTTGTCTTTCCCTTCGTGCCTACTTTGTTATCTCCCTCTGTATCTCCATTTGTGCATCGTCTTGTGTCTCCTGCTTCACCTTTGTGCCTCCTTCTATGTCTTCTTTTGTGTCTCCTCACATCTCTCCTCCTGTATCTCCACTTGTACCTCCTGACATATTTTCATTTGTGTTTCCTCCTCTGCCCAAGTGTCTCCTGTCCCTAGTAGCTACTGACCTTTCTTAAATATGCTTTCACAGAGGTGTCATATGCTCTTCTGTTTCAGTTGTACAGTGGGTCCTAGTCCTTCGTGGAGCTGGCTGGAAACAGCTGTGCCTAGCACAACAGTGCAGTCCATGATCTCCTCCCACACAGATCAACCCTGCAGCGCCCCCAATACGAAACACCTGCCATTTATGTCACATGCAATTCTGAAGGTGAATGGGGGGGGGGAGGGGGGGGCAGGAATCCATAATGATCTATGGATTTAATCATATGAATGGCAATGGGCAAAACACATCCCTTGTCATCAATACCTGACAAAAAAAAAAAAAAAACAAAACTTACCTTTATGTGATTAATCTCTTCTGAAGAGCTACTTACAGGTGCACTGATATTAATGAGAGATGTATTCGTTTCTGAAGAACAGATCCCAAGACTACATACATGTTTTGTTACATATATCAGTCCCAGAATATAAACTTTGGATGAGAAGCCTATACACTTTCGGAAATTAATTAATTTAATTTTGACTTACCGTAAGAGAATCAAGTTTTTGCTTCATCTTCTGCATTCTCATTGATGCTCTTGCAACGCCAACAAACTGATCTGCCAAAGACATCACTGAACTTTTTTGTATAGGAATTTCAGAAAAACTGCTAAAGAGCTGTGGCCCTCTTGGTACAGCTGTGTTAAGTGATGAACTGAGATCTTTTATGAGTTCAGCTTCCTGCTGTGCAACTGCAGAAATAACAAATGTCAATGGGTCAGGTGAAGCCTTACATTGCCATGGGGGAGGGGGGGAAAGAACAATCCCTGTCATTTTGCCAGTCATGTCTTCAAACACCATCAGAATTTGTACAGAATTTCAGGAAAATCTGAAAATGATAAGAAATTTTCGCCATGCTACCACATTTCTGCCTTACTCTTCTTGATCACTATGTCTCCCTTCTGTTACCTATGTTCAGTAACCTCTCCCACAGAACTAGTATTTTTGTATTGCTTATAAACAACGGTGTTATCCATGCAGAAATGTTAGCAGGGGAGGGTTTGGGGTAAGGGCAGAGAAAGGGATTTTTCAAAGGCAAGGAGGTTATAGAGCTTGCACTGAGTCCAAGTCAGCTATTTTACTAGGTACATTTCACATTTTTTCCAGCCTAGTTCAAGTGCACGTATTATACCTGAGTGAAATTTCAGAAGCTGCTAAAACACAGCCAGACACAGGAAGCATTCTTAGGAGGTAGCCTGCTCTAGAATAGGATCCTTTCGACAAAAGTGGTGCTCACTCATGTAAACAAATTGTTTGACCTTTGCAATTTTTTGTACTTTGGTCTCAAGACAACAAAGGTTAAAAAGAATTCTTCATGAAAGTTTTGTCCAGGATGTTCATAAAACTGTTGGTGTATGTAAAACACATACTGATGGAGTCTTAGAAACTGTGTCAGTGACTAAAATTAGTATTACTATATGATTAACTCTTTCAACACTAAGGCAGTAAGACTATCTTCTGAAAGGAAAGTGTGTGCTTTTAACCAAAAAAGGAACAAAAAGTTTGTAACAGACTATGCAGAAAAGACCACAAGCTATGCAAAATCTTACTGTCACCAGTGGCTTAGTTAAGCAGTCAGATGATACAAATAACTACCAGCATGATATCTGTGTGATCTCTAAATATACACACACACACAAAACTGCCCTATTAGCTTTTAAAGACTCAACGTCTGCTGAACAGTCAAAAAATTTTAAAGAAATCCTTCACCCAAAAAAATTTCCATTGCTCTCTAGAATGCAGGTATCTTACTGGGTCGTAGTTTAGCACTGAATATTGATTGTATACTCATTCCACTTTATTTTCCTGTAAAAGTCAACCAGTTCAACAGACAAAAAACCTGAACTGTGAGATTTGATATGAGTAATCTCATTAGTACATGTTTTTTAAATAACAAATGTATAAAGACAGGATTAGCTTTATAATTCTATGTGCACTCCAAATGTAATTCAAACAAAAATCTGTAACAGATATGCAAAATTTATTGCATAATTCATATTAACATTACCTACTGTCTAGATGAAACATGACAAACATCAGAAAAGCCTGCAAAGGACAGTCTGAATTTTGTTTTGCATATCAAAAATTCAAAGCTAGCATTTATCATTATTTTCTCTTTAATATAACATTGGGAATAAAATTCTCTCTCACATAATCACATCACAGATGTTAGCACCTGTTTATTAAAACAATCTATACTCTCTCATATAATTTATTTCTATACAGCTCCTTAACATTACTTTGTAACACAGCCAGCACAAAATAATTACATTTCTATCATGCTGTTAATTAATTTTCAGAATGACAGCATTTTCTGGCTTCATCATCTACCTTGATACTGAAAAGGGTCTTTTAAATATTCATATGATGCTACTTATAGAATCATAGAATCATAGAATGGTTAGGGTTGGAAGGGACCTTAAAGATCATCTAGTTCCAACCTTTATATATCATAAACCTTTATATATCATAAAGGCCTGTAAGAACCATCCAGAATGACATACAATAATACATTTAAACTTGAGGTCGCAAGGGACCTCTGGTGATTGGCTACGCCAAAGACCCTGCCCAGAACAGGTTCACCTAGAGCAGGCTGCTCAGGGTCATGTCCAGTTGGGTCTTCATATGTCCCACAATAAAGATTCTCATCAAAAGAAGTAAAAATACTAGCAAATCACTTCTGAAAATGGAATATTTACAGGTGTGTATCAAGACAATTAGTACTGTACCTTTATAATCATAAATGTATACAAGTATTGGCTGGTTTTGACCAAAGGCACAAAATGACACCATATGCTCATGTGGATGAAAGGCAACATCACGAAGTGGAGAAGTGAAGCAGAGTTCAGAATATATGGCCACTTGATCTCCTACAGAAGTGAAATACATTAATACATACCTGGGAAACATATCTGATTCAGCAAAATAACAGTTGGTTAAAGCTTGTATTACTACAGTGCAGTGGTTGCCAGTGTAAATAAATGTTCTTCAGTCCATTTCCTTATCGAAAAGTAATTTTGGCATAAGACAAAAAAATATTGCACATTTTAACGTTATTGAATAGGTCAGAAAAGTTGGTACTGTTGCAACAGCTGCAGGAAAGCCCAGAGGATGCATCAGGTTAGCTGAGTTCTCTTGTTTTGATAAGCAAGTTCTGGAAAGGTGGCGTTCCACAGTATTTGTTTGTACTCGCATTTTGCCAGAGATAGGTATCTTAGCTGTGGATTTCAGTTATATAATACTGACAATAGGAGTGAAACTTGAGTACAAAATTATTAAAGAAAATTATTTGCTCTTCAGCTGAGAGCATTATGTGTGCAAGCACAGTGTGCAAGCAAGAGTCAAAGCCCGGTGAACACATACTACTAACAAAATTTCCCCCTCCTCTTTTTTTTTTTTTGAGTTTTCAGACAGCTTACATAGTAGCATAAATGTAAGTTAATAGAATTGGAAATGTGGACAGAAATTCAAAACAGAACTGTTGGTTAGCTGCCAATTTTAAGTATTTACTTTTTCCTTTTGAAAAACTTAGATCGTAATTGGAGACAGAACATGATGTCATCAAAACCCCAAAGTTTATTATAGTATCTTCTACTGTTATCTTTGTCCCTTTTACCTCACTTTACAATGAAGATGACAAACTCTTTATCTTATATTTGCCTAACATTTTTCCAGAAAGATTTTGGAGGCTATTTTGAAACCATGCAGTTCAGGGAATAATTCATGAAGAAACCTTATATTCCAAACACCAAAAATATTCAGAGTCTCTGATGTCCCTTGGGAAACAGATGAACTGGTTCTCAACAAAAGCTTAATTCCCAAATCTAAGAAAATGAAACAGAAAGACTGACTCATTTGGTTTAAGTTGATTTGACTTAAAACACTTCTGTGCATTCTGTTTTAAGACCCTCAACCATACGTGATGAAATACAGTACAGAAAAAGCTGAGCTTAAGGTGCTCCATTCAGGCTGGATATTACAAATGATGCCTCTGCCTATTAATTTCCCCTAAAGAACTGAATCTTCGAGACTAATAATAGCTATTTAAAAGGTGGAGCTAAGGCTTCAGGATTTAGGAACATCTTACAGAAGTTTTATTCTGTATCACAAGTGTTTCAATAAAGCTTACAAAACCCTTTCCCCTCAAGTCTTGACAACCTGACTTAAGACCACAAAATAATTAGTTACCTGTTTCTGGATTCCAAACATAAGCCTTTCCGTCTTCACTTCCAGAAAATAGGAACGTACCGCACGGCGTTAAGGTGCTGTGAATCTTTTCTCTGTAATTTGTGGCACCAATGTACTTCTTCGTAGCCAACCTAGAGATAAAGAATAGTTTGCAAATGTAGCAGATACTTTCAGAATAGACAATCTAGCTTTTTAGGTGTCAGTCCCTCCTCTATTCCTCAGAAAAATCAATACACCTTGCATCCCAAACAGATATGTGCAGTGCCCTTCTTTTGCCTGGCTTTCATAATGCATCTCAAATTACAGATTAAAGTGTACATCCTTGTCTTTCAGTAGAAAATGGAAATATTCAGATCTAGAGAACTGATACAGATGTAGTAATTTGCATTTTCTTGGTCCTGGGCTTTACAAACAATGGGGAAATTGGCACTATTACTCCAAGCTCTGCCAAAAACCAAAGTTTTCATTACACTTCCTGAGCTTGATTAAATACCAATAGTGCTTCAGTTTATCCAGCAGCTCTTCAGACTAATGTTTCCTTGGATAGAAAACCAGCAGTAGAATCAACGAATTTCAGACATCCATGTTGATTTACTATTGACATTAATATTTTTAACATTATTATGCTACTTAGATATCCTAATATTTTTTCAGTGAAATACTACTGGTCAGCATCATCATAATGACCAACTAAGGAACTACCTTCAAACAGCTTGTAGGCATCGAGGTAGAGACAGTCTAAAAGGATTTAAAGAAGCATAAGACAGCTTGTAAGATGCTAATCTCAAACATGAGGTACAGCTTAGAAAGAGATACGGAAGTTCAAAACAGAGGCTAACACAGGAGCAATACCATGATGCAGAATTCCAGGCAAGGTGAATGGCAATAGGCCATGAGAGCCCTCAAGGACAGTAAACAGTAATTTTTAAATGTGTTAGTGCAGAAACAATGGAGGTATGCTGGGAGAAGTGCAATGCAGTTAATATGACAGGAAAATTATTTTTTACAATATTCTGAATAGATATACCTTAGATGCAATTCTATTTGGCAAGAAAAACGAGCACAGTGCAAGATCAAATTAGCCCAAATAAGAGTTTGAGTTGTGTGAATAAGAAAGATAGTTATCTCTGAGATGTCATGTAGAAGAGCTCTGCAAGATGTAAAACTAACCTGCGTATGAAACCCTAAGAAGAGATCTGAACCAAAACCAAATCCCTGATCACATACCTGAGTGACAGGACCACAGTATTATCCAAGAAGATCAAGAAAGGAAGTTGAAAGGGGAAAGTTAAGAACAAGTTGTCAATCAAAGTGAATTGTGTTGATCTGTGACCTCCACCCCCTCTTTTCTCATGCAAGGAATGAACAGTTAATGCTGACGTGTAAAATTATCACTTCTGGGTATCTGACCCTGTGGTTTATTGATAGACTTAAGCCAATGTAACTGTGGGCTGTGGTGAAAGCAGCAGTCCTGCTGCTGTCCTCTCCACCCTTCTTTTCCCAGGCTCTCCCTCATTTCTTCTCTAGTGTTTTGGGCAGCTATCAGATGAGTTAGATCAGATAATTGAGTAAAATGAAAATTTATAATTTGTATTTGAAGGCTGATTTTTAGTCGGATCAGTTCACTGATCTGACACGCTGCATCAAAAGTTCTCTAGAGCTGATAAAAAGGAAATGCTAGGAATACATGGCCAAAGGTGTGGGAGATACAAGGAGATGGTGTGTCTTACAGATAAACTGGCCTAATAATTGTGAAACTGCACACAGTATTAACCCCTTCTTAGAGATTAATATGCATGTCCATTTTTTTCTCTCACAGAACTCTACACTTTTTAGAAATGGTTGTGATAAAAAAGTACACTATCTGCTTCAAAAACTACAGGTTCCCTGTTAATCCACTAATTTCATGCTTTGATTGAGTGGATAGTTTAGCCTTCCAGCATGGTCATTATAATTTATCATTTACAGTAAAAAAATAAAGAGTGCATTATAAGACTGGAAAGTCTTCAGCTAGTTCAAACGTCCAACCCAATATATTGAGTAAGATTTCCTAGGAGTATATATATGCACAAAACTATGTTCTAAAAGAATGTAGTTTCTCATGTTATGAGAGCATAAAGGTATTTCCCCCAGGTAATTTCACGTAGAACATCAGGGACCTTTGACTTGCTGCATGGCAAGGTGAGGAAGGGAACCCATGAAATCAAGGATGAATCATTCAGAATGAGTGTCATATCTTTAACATGACTTTCCAAAAGAGAATGTTCAGGTACATCTTATCAATGTGCGTAACTGATAGGAGCAAGACTTCTCAGTTTCACCCAGTGAAAGGACAAGAGATAATGGAGACAGATTGAAATATAGGAAATCCCATTTAAAATTAAGAAAACTCTTCTTTGACTTTGAGGGAGAATGGAGACTAAAACGTGTTGCTCACAGAATTTGTATACTCTCCATCCTTCGTGATATTCACAACTGACCTGGACAATGCCCTGAATAACATGCTGTCATGCTTGGATTATTGGGGTTGGACTGTGTACTCTCCATCCTCAACACCTCAAGTGATTCTGTGTCACAACTATTACAAACAATAGAATCATCAAAAACTAAAGTTAAAAATATCTCACTGCCTACTTAATATACCATAAAAGGTGTAACACTGTATGTTTCAGTATTTCGATTTAAAATCTTAATTCCATTTTATTACTAGAATATTCTTCTCAGGTTCTTAACAATGAGAAACTAATGCACAAATAAATGTTATAATTTCAAAGTTATTTTCACAACCAGATCACATTTTTAAAGTGAATTCAATTTTTAGGAGACTAGTGTTTTCTCCTTCACACCACCTTAAACTCCCAAGTAATGTAATTTTTGGATATTCTATTCTAAAAGATTCACCCAATATCACACAAAAGTTCTGTAATACAGCAATGTTTTGAAACCATTTCCTAACACTAACATTGCTATCCTTGATTATTAGGACATCTTTCTTGTCTACAACTATACATTTAGTTTTATGGCACTTTATTTCACCAAGTAAATTTTAAACCAAAAGGAAATATATACTTCTCACCAAAAATCTACTTACATTCTGAGATCCATAATTCTCAGGGTACTGTCTTTGGCGTGGATCAATAAAAGTCTGCCATTTGGATGCACCTCCAAATGATTTATTGGTGTTCCTTTCATATCATTTTCTCTTATTTCCTACAAAATGAAGGAAAATAAAGTGTTTTGAACCTCATATTTCTTGCACATTATTATTAAGTTTTTTTTCTTGTATTACTCTTTTTTCCCCCACTTCGTTCTATGTGGTTAAGGAAGAAGTTTATTCCTTTATCAAGGCATTACATCCTAGGCAATCAACTTTTCACAACGAAAAGGCGGAATGTACCATGACTCTGAACTTAGAATCATCCCAGAATTCCAGAATCACAGAATGGCTTGCGCTGGAAGGGACCCTAATGAATATCTGGTTCCAACCCCCCTGCCATGGGTCACTAAGTCAGGCTCACTAGACCAGGTTGCCCAAAGGCCCATCCAACCTGGCCTTGAACACTTCCACGGATGAGGCATCCACATTTTCTCTGGACAACCTGTTCCATCACCCTCACCGTGAAGAATTTCTTCCTTTTATCTAATCTAAACCTGCTTTTAGTTTAAACCTGTTACCCCTTGTCCTGTCACTACAGGCCCTTGTAAAATGTCCCCCCCCAGCTTCCTTGTAGCCCCTTCAGGTACTGGAAGGCTGCAATAAGGTCTCCCTGGAGCCTTCTCTTCTCCAGGCTGAACAAGCCCAACTCTCTCAGCCTGTCCCCATAGGAGAGGTACTCCAGTCCCCCTGATTGTCTTCATGGGTCTCCTCTGGAATCGCTCCAAGACATCCATGTCCTTCTTATGTTGAGGGCCCCAGAGCTAAATGCAGTACTGCAGGTGGGGTCTCATGAGAGCAGAGTCAAGGGGGCAGAATCGCCTCCCTCACCCTGCTGGTCACACTTCTCTGGATACAGCCCAGGATACGGTTGGCTTTCTGGGCTGCCAGTGCGCACTGCCGGCTCATGTCCAGCTTTTTGTCCACCAGTACCCCCAAGTCCTTCTCCTCAGGCCCGCTCTTGATCCATTCTCTTCCCAGCCTGTACTTGTGCTTGGGATTGCCCCAACCCAGGTGCAGGACCTTGCACTTGGCCTTGTTGAACTCCATGAGGTTGGCAGTGGCCCACCTCTCCAGCCTTTCCAGGTCCCTCTGGATGGCATCCCTTCCCTCCAGCAGAGCTGATGACAGAAACACTGATGGAACATTAGGCCTCAAAGATATGAACAGGGGTCATTTTGTAAAGCCTATGGTATATTTTATTGTTATCTCTAAAGAACAAACCTAATGCATTAGCATTTATCTGTTAATTCAGCTCTCTTAAACCTCAAGCATTTTCATGTTTTATATACAAAAAATTGAAGTTGCAAAACAATTCAAAAATTTTAAATCAGTGAATTGTACCATGTTCTATCAGCTCTTATGTACCATTATTTAAGGAAAATACTCCTTTGCAGTTCCACAAAAGTTAATGTATTAAAAAAAATGGCATTCAAATCAAATTACTAGATCTGGAATAGTTCACATCAAAATAATAATGCTAATTTAAGAAACGCGCATACCTTATTAATCCTCCAGTGCTGAAACAGGTGCTGAGAACTTCCTTTGACAGATGTATCCCAAACTATTATCAGTCCTGAACTATCTCCTGAGAACATGTGGAGCCCTGTGAATAATAACATAAGTAGAAGAATACCACACAATAGAACAAAAAAAAGGATGTATGAAAAAGAAACAACTTTTTTCTGCTATTTTTGTGAATAGGCAAACACCAATTCTTTCCTCTCTTTTGATATGACACACTCATTGCAAGTACATTTTGCTCATACTGCGTGACGTAAGTTGATACTATAAATCTGGATTCAGCATATAAGTCACACACTGGGGTGCTGAATATTCTTTCAAGTTTTTTCCACTTTTACTCATATTCTAGAACCAGCAAAAACTGAGCATTTATAGTTCAGTAAGCTTCACATGACAGCCTAATGCTTACCTATACAGTCACTGAGAGCCATCCTGAACAAGAACAAATACTGTTTTCCAACAGTTGTTCTTAAATTAAGCACAAGTATTTATTCTTTATAAAAATGCAATTCTTTCCTATTTGTATTACCTACTCCAGTGAATACCTCAAAAAATGAACCAGGAAACTATTAACGATGTCATTATACCAGAAAAAGATGAACGCTTCCAAGTATCTCATTCATTCACCCATCTTCAACTCTTCCCACCCTCCACCAGTACATGTCAGAATGTCTCTCTCACCTACCGTCAGCTGTTCATCTACCAGTTAACATTATTTTTTTTTTTTTTACCAATGGTCAAATCTCTGTCCTTTCCTCTCAGTTTTTCCACGTTCACTGTCAATGTTAAACAGTTCATCACCTTCCCACTTCTTCAGTTTAGCATTAGAATTCTCACAATCTAACTACTCCTACCTCATTTTCTTTATCTTCATACTGAGTTGATAGCTCCACCATATTGTCATTCAAAGTTATCTTTGCTACAGTTCTGATCATGCAGTCTACTGTTCTAAGGGTTCTCTAGAAGCTGATTTCAGATTTCCTGCTTCTGCCTTTAACTTAGCACCTAATTATTCCACCTAGAAGAATTCTCGCTCAACCTGCCTTTTTTTCCAACTTACCAAGCTACACTAACTGCCAGGCTTTCCACCTGCATCCTGATGCATTTGTCTTGTCTGAACAGTAGCATCTTTGTTTTATGTTCTGCTAATTTTTGCTGCAATGTGCACAAAACATGAGCTAACTAATAACAGCTAGTTATAGAGACAACGAAGACTGAACTATGACCAATATTTGCCCAATCATCATTACCTGATCACTCTTACTGTTTGCCTGTCCTTTCTACACTTACTCTAAATTTACGTCAAGGACTATATGTCATTTTGTGCTTCTCCAGTTAATACATCATACTAATGTATTAATTGTAAACACAACTAAAACTATTCTAGCTTTTCACATTGCCTCTATGAAATAAAGCAAACTAGTAACACTTCAGTTGGTCTTGAGAGAGGACTATTTAATAGTAATACTAAGTACATACCTTCTGCATCAAAACAAAGTGTGTTGATGAAACTTTTGTGACCATCAAGCTCCTGCAGCAGTTGCCCATGGATTTCTTTCACATCTGCATTCCAGATTCTAATCACAGAGTCGTAACATCCTGTCACGACCAACCAGTCGGCAGTTGGGTGGTACTTTGTAGTGTAAACAAATGAAGGATGAGGGAAAACTTTCACTGCAGATGCTGCCTGCATCTCTATTTTCCACATTCTAAAAGTAAATGATATTAGGATGTCTACTGTATAAAGCAATCACATACACAGATATAACTGATGATATATTTTGTGCTAGTGGTTCCAGAGGCAAATGCTTTCAAATACTTCACACCACCTGTTTATCCTACCAAACTGTTCCACCTAGATTTAATCCATTAATATGGTACTTTAGCTAGAATTAAGATACATTTACTACTTTACGTAGTCATCTGTCTTCAACGTACATTCATGACTACTTATTTAATTAATACTTTGCACATTTTATAATACACATAAAGAATTCCATGGAACGGATTCATTTGTTTCTTTCAGGAGTTAAAAATTACGACATTCTGGGGTATCACTCCCACCTCCCTCAAAAAAAAAACCAAAAAAAAGAACCCACAAAAGAATATTTAGGATGACTAAATATAAATAAAACTCTAGAAGGTTTTACAAGAATTATTATCTAACAAACAGTGGTTGTGATCTTAAGGATGTTTTCTTACCATAAATTCAGTTTCTGCTATTCAAACATTTCCTATCCTTCACCCCCCATAGCTTTAAGATGCTCTAACAGCATGAAAGTTAATTTATTGCTCACAAATAATGTGGGACTAAAGCTTGGGAAGATGCAAGAGTAAGACATATAACACTACATAAAGAAGAATTCACACGAGTTCCCGAATTTCTCTTCAAGTTGCCTTAGAACTCAGTCTGAGACACAATCAGGGTAATAATAAACTGTTAATGACTTTAAAGTAATGGGTTGCCTTCTGGCCCTCAGTCTTCCATGTCTGAATGGCAAAATGCTCCCAATACAAAAGGGAAAGAGAAGAAACTCCTTGCCTAAACTGACACTTTTAAAGGAGCTTAAAGCAATGGACAATAAATACAGGAACTAACAACTCGTGCAGTGACTATGCATAGTACAGAGTAAGGGAGGCAGACCACCACAGTTTCAACTTGCTGCCACAAAATCAAGGACTGAGGAACAGCTGGGCCTTCTTATAGGTGACATGAATGACTGAAATTTATATTTACTTCAATATAAGAAAAATATTATTTAATCTGCTTCCAAGTAAAAAATAAAAACACGGGCTAAGCTCCTAAAATACTCTAAATACCCACATACAAGCAGGAAAAAAAAAAAAAAAGCAACATAGTTCCACACATACAATATATCATTTAACAATTCTTCTGGCATTTTAATTATGCAACTGCCTGTAGCATTACTGAGTTGCATAAGAGAAACAACAGATAGAGATCTGAAGAGCTAAAAAAAAAAAAGAAAGCCTTATGAAAACCTATGAAGCTGCTCGTAATAAAATTGTGAAGTGTCACAGCCATACCTTCATGTTTTTCTACAGTTCTGAGGGTTTTACTTTTAAACCTTGAACAGATTAGTATTTTAACATTAACACTACACTGAAATACTGTTTTTAATTGTAGAAGAAAATGTGTACACATTGAGTCTTGGAAATAATACTATCAATTAAGTTGAATTCTTTAACCGAATGTCCAAAACCTAAAAAAAAATTACATATAAATGTACAGTGTGGCCAATTTATACACATAACGAACTTGAAATTTTCAGTTTCCTACCTCATGTTCAATTTGCAAACTTAGTACTGCATTCATAATATGGCAATTTCTCCAAGGAGAGAATATTCCAGTGACTTGTTGAAATATAAAACCTTCTGGGCTTTTGATGCACTGCAGATTTATACACCACAGCTTTTGGAAGAGCTTTGGTCTCAGATATATATATATTAGAAACCAACACAGTAAATACGGCATAAGTGATTACTCCATCATAATTTTTATAATATTTTAGATTAAGTCACACCGCAATCAAATCTTTAATTAAAACATTATAGCACAGCTTGAATTAAGACATGAAATCAGACCACTTTCTTTTGTGCTTCTGATGCTACCTGCCAGAACATCATCATCATCATACTGACCTGACAGTGACATCAGAGGATGCAGTAAGAAGGTACTGATTGTCTTTTGACCAACAAAGATCATACACTATGTTAAGATGACCATAAAATTCTCTCAGGAACTGTCCAGAAGGAATTTCATACACTAGCGAAGTTCAAATAGAAAATAAAAAATTTTGTAAATATTTACAATCAAGTATATCCAATTATTAGTGCAAAATTCAGCCTAATCTTAGTCTGTGTTTCTGCTAGCATAAATCAACTTTTTTTTTAATATCTTCTCATTTTCAGAGAGCAAGATCAGAGTTGCTGCCAGGTATCTGTGGACAGCAAGCCTCTACTGCCATCTAGTGGTGCATGGATGTCACAGATGTCTTAAACCCTTCAGGAACAGCCTACTTGGTCTAGATTATTAGAACCAGAGTGGGATTATAATTTTTAATTGTTTTTTTTTTATTTTGACAGCTACCCAACCAGTCTTTGAAGTAGATTAACACAGAGATCATTTGCTGAGATTGTGTAATAAAGGAATTTAGATTTACAGTTCCTTGACTTTAAAAACATTTACTCTGTGTGCTCTCTAAAACCCAAAATTCTTATGCAGAGTTTAAGAGCTATGCTGTGGAGGCGAAGAAGCAGCCCCGTGTTTGAGTAATAAGGAATATCTGTAGTTCCAACTGAACTGGACCACAGAAGACAGCAGCCTCCAGTCTGGAGATGACAGTATTACAGGTATCTAACTTTCATGACAGGTTAGGATAAACATGTACACAAATTCACTTAAAACCTTATTATCTGAAAATACGTTCCTTATACAAACTGATTTTGTATTTCCGTTAGAACTCTGAAGAAATACTTTGATTTCATACCATTAAATTGTATATACATTACCACGTATGTAAAGCCAGTTCCAGCACTATTAACACAGAAAGAGCGTTTTCCTCAATGTTCTTGCATGTATAGAACATTTTAAAAAACACAGTTATAAAACAAAACGTCTAAACCCTCACAGTTTGAAAATACACCTTTGGCCCTTTAATTTCAAACTACATGAGTTACAAGAAAAATGTCCAAAACATATTTTAAACTTACAAACAATGGGATAGCCATTCCTTCCTGCGCATGCTGCTGCCAGCGTTCTCCCATCGTGAGAAAAGCGAATACAGAAACAGCCCGTATCTCCACCTCGCAGTGAAAACAGATGTTTGTTCGGTATGTGGCAAGCCTAGCTTTCCAGGTAAGAATTGGGATTACAGAGTCATAAATATTAACCACCCAATGCTTAAAACACACTACTAGCTCCTGTATGCAGAACTTTTAAAAAGCTACTAACACCTTAAGGGCATTTAAAAGAAAACTTCAACCTCATAAGGTGACAGTTCTGCTGCATAACTTAGGCCACATCTAGTTTGTATATTCTTTTCTGCCGCTTTATTACACACGATTAGCCAGTTTTAAAAAACTCAGAACATTTAAAATTAAAACAATCTCCCTAATCTTAAGATGTGCTTAATGATGACTATCATCATGAATATAGGCTTGCAGAGTTAGAGTGTAAGTCAGGCTTGTTTAAGGAGTCTAACCACAACTGCTAGTAACTTAATGCCTGCAGAGTGAACTCAGACAGGCACTCAAACCTTTGGTCTACCAAATCACCTTCAGCATTCCTCATCTGTATTTCAATTCCTGATTTTTTTTAAAAACATAACGTTATATAAAACATTTCAAAACACTGCACGGGTATTACAGTCCCCCTTCCTCCTTGCCAAAGTATTTCCTCTTTATTCACCCAAGAGCTTTATTCTCCAGAACTAAATTCAAACTTTAAGAGGAATTAAAATATTCAGAGTAGTTATGGTATTATTTAGCCTAAACCTGATTTACCTTTCTGACTGAAAAATTAGCATTATCGATTCATATGCATTTATAACTATAAAAATAGATCTACTTATGAAATAAATATACACTTTTCACTTCAGAACGAAGTTAAACATCTTGTTAGAAACTGTATATGCCATTAAGCCTGCTTATGCTTTTTAACCTCTCTCTCTGACGTAAAACATTACAATGTTAAATCAATAATTCAACTCAGACAAACTTTATATTTACATATAACGTACCTACAGTTCACATATAAAATTAATATTTAATTCATATATCAAATAATTCATAATTCTATGGAGCATTCTGAAAAACAACATCATCCATCTAACTATATCTGTGGAGACAGAAATAAATATATTGTGGTTCTTTAAAATGATAATTTCACTTCAAAGGTAAAACAATAATTTAAATGTATAAAGAGGAAATAATAATTTGGAGTGGTTATTGATTTTTAAACAAGAATATCTATTTCAATATTCTTTAGCATAATAGACGTCACATCATGCTAACAACATCACTGAAACTTTTTTACAAGACAGCACATCACAAAATACATCATGTTGCTACTAAAGTTCTTCAACATGTACATGGATCAGTCTAAGAATAAATGAGCTGCCAAATTTTATTTGTATGATGGCAGGCAAATACTCCTAGGATCATATTTCTCTTGGTTTTGGTTACGTACTTATTTTCAGAATGGCAACTATTGAAAAATAAAGGATATGAACATAAATACACCTTTTAGGTATTCTGCCAGTTTTGCTAAGAAAACCTACATTGTAAAATCAGATTCATCTATTCTTTACTATTTTATTATTAGTAGCAAACATTACTAGGAAATAAAGTCTATGTATATTTAAGTGTTCTTTTTGAAATGATCTGTACACAGATCACACTGTGAAATTAAAAAAAAAATCAACATTCTTTCTTAAAAAAAAAAATCTTACGTTATTTGAATTTTTATAGGACCATGAACTCATGCTAATGCCATTGTACAGAAAAAATATGAAATCATTGCAAGATCATTATATATAGAGATGTGAAAATATTCCTTTATATCATTGCTAAATTTCAATAACTACAGTGATCTAGGAGTAAGGACAAAGTCAGAAAAAACTTTCTTAATGTTCTTCAATGAAAGTTTCATAGAATCACAGAATGGTTTGGTTTGGAAGGGACCTTAAAGATCATCTAGTTCCACCCCCCCTGCCAGGGGCAGGGACACCTTCCACTAGACCAGGTTGCCCAAAGCCTCATCCAGCCTGGCCTTGAACACTTCCAGGGATGGGGCATCCACAGCTTCCCTGGGCAACCTGTTCCAGTGCCTCACCACCCGCTCCGGGAAGAACTTCTTCCTGATATCTAATCTAAACCTCCCCACTCTCAATTTAAACCCGTTGCCCCTTGTCCTGTCACTACAGGCCCTTGTAAAAAGTCCCCCCCAGCTTCCTTGTAGCCCCTTCAGGTACTGGAAGGCTGCGATAAGGTCTCCCCGGAGCCTTCTCTTCTCCAGGCTGAACAAGCCCAATTCTGTTATACTGTCAAAATAACTGAGGGAATTGGAAAACAAATCCCCAAAACATGCAAACAACAAACCATCCAAGAAAACATATCCCAAATCAAGCCAAAATCTGAGAACTGGTTTCCTGTCTTGGTCCCACTAACTGAATAGCCCTACTCTTTCAAATTCCTAGTGAGTTCCTGGAGATAAAAATATCTGACTGTTCTGGGAAAAAATGTTTATATCAACTATATTTGGTAAGCCACTAAGAATTCTCTACTATTTCTGAGAGTTCCTTATATTTTATATTTTGTTTAGGGTTGGGTTTTTGTTGTTTTTTTTCTTTTTTCTTTTTTTTATTTGTTCTAATGACTGACTTGCTTCCTAATACCTATAAAACTAGAGTTCTAAAAAGATAGAGAATCTTTAAATTATTTTTTCTTTGAAAAGCAAAGGAAAACACTTTACCTGCCCAGGCAATCTTGTCCATTTAACTGGCTCCTTTTTCTCCTCTGGAACAGGTTCACATGATTTTTTAGATCCCTCTCTCTGGAGCTCACACAGTGTTGCACTACTTTGTTCTTGCTGAACAGCTATCATAGAGCGGAAAGAAGGAGCAACCTTAAGGCAAAAATAACTAAGTATCAGGAAAAAATATTTTAACATGAACATTGTAATATCTGAAAAGATTAAAAGGTACTTTTAACCTCAACTGCATTGCATTTTTACACCTGAAAAATAAAAAGGTTGGAAAAAGCTTAATACAAGAAAACTGCGTAGCAAAAATTTCATTTAGAATAACCAGCAAGTGAGAAAGTAAGCTGAGCTTCCAAAGTTGTGTCAATTGGATAATACTAAAGATTTTTCAAATAACTGGATACTTTTCATTTGTATTAACTACTTGGGTCAGTGAAAATGAGTAACACTCTACTACCTTGTTGTATAAAAAAAGGAGTGTCAGCATTTTCCAGTGACATTAACTTACCACCTTTAAATCAAGATACTGCTTTAGCAACAAAATCCATTTGTGACACCAAAAGATATTACCAGCGTTGTGTACTGAACAAACCATGTCCAAGTGTTGCAAAGAAAAAAAAGGGGTCTGACCACAGCTGGCAATGGAAAGCAGAGCTATTTTTCAGAGACAGCTATGAAGGGCTGAGTTCAGAACACGTATCTTAAGATACAAAGTCTTATTATAGCTAGTTATATACTAGCTATTTTATATACTGCACATAAGTACAGCTTTTATATACAGGCATGCAAACACACACTCCAGCTAGATACCAATTAGCACCAAAAAGTCTAGAGAACTGTAAATACATCTATATATTTAACTTACCTGATCTGGCAGTTTTACGCCTCTTATGGTTACATATAAAGTTGATGGGTAACGACTTCTAGGACATTTTGCCCACCAGTCATAAATCTCAACAACATTCGAATGTGACCTGGACCGTGGAGGTGGGTAATATAATTGCAGACGGAGCTTTCCATCAACATTTAGAACTCCATTTGCACCTACAAGCTGGAAGGGTGATTAGGAATAGGAAAAAAAACGTGTCACGTTAACACAAAAATCATAAAGTCATTAACAGTTTCTAATATCTTAAACAACTACAGTATAAACTCTGAAATCCAATTCTTCATGGGGAAATATACTCCCCTTAAAAGCGGTAATGAAGTAACCATGTATTACGCACCCCCACAGGATCTAATTTCTGACTTTAAAGCTTAGATGGCACTTCAGTTTTGAAACATGCTTCATACACACAACAGCAATATCCTGTACGTGACCTCTGCAGAAACACTTTTTTTTAATTACTACTTGCTGGAATCACCCAAATCACAAAGGACTTTCAATCCACAAAGAGCCCCTTCCAAATCTATCCCCTTTGAAGGCTGCAGCAAAAGGCATCAGTAAGGTTTTCACTGAGTGTAGAGGATACAGCAAAGCAGCTGTATCTGTGTGCAACTGCTGCCATTAACACTGACCACTGTTTGTCGGGACATTTCTACTTTGACTGATGCAGATGAAAGGATAATGCAGACAGATGCATTAGGAATGAAGAACAGGCTGGTTTTGTTTGTATTTATGAGCTGGAAAGTCATCATTCCCTTTGTTCAGGAGCAGGCTGTGCTGAATGCCTGGATGCACAGCTCCCACCATCTATACACCAGACCTCTGATTCCTGTAGATTTATCTTGGGAAGAGCTGAGAAAAGACACTGTATGGAATCACATGTAGGTCGCTTTCCCTTCCCTTAAACTTGCAGTCCATTATCCTCTACTGTATTCCTCACGATGACTGCTCAACAGCTGTCAAGATCTACCATCCGTAGAGGTAGGTACGTTCCTCCAAGTAAAGCATGTAATACCTTATCCAGCACTCAAAGGCCAAATTGGCACATTCAAGTCTCTCCTAAAAGGGTAAAAATATACATGACACGCTGGCTATATTACCTGTATCTCATTGCTACAGCATTTCAAATTCTGCAGCTAAAAATGACAGGAATTTTATAATTAGGCGAGGGAGTCTTTTCAAAGACTGGCCAACTGAAAATGCCACTAGAATATAGAATAGCTGAGGTAGAGAAATGAGTGGATTTGTTGTTTTCTTTGCAGAGACAACTTCATGGACAGACAAACCCTCAAAGAAAATCTCTTTCTGCATTTTTATACCAAAAAAAAAAAAAATCTTACACATTCTTTCTTGAAAAGCACATATTCTTTAGTGTCAAGCTTGTTACTGTCAATTTTATGGGGCGAAGGAAAAGGGAAAGGAAAAAACAGCCAAGCAAGCAAGGACTTGGTTTTCCGTATCTGTTGCCTGAAAATATTTAAAAACAAATAAATCTTTTTCCACTGCGTAGGGTTAGTGCCTTTAACATAAAGATTTGCAAATTTTGTTTCTTCATTCATAAATATTTACAGTACCTTTAGAAATGCCCAACAAATCTTTCGGAAACCACGTTCCTGAATCCGTACATCAGAGTCGGCTCTCACTTCACCCATGCTTAGAAAACCAAGGATCTGAAAGTAATGATGTTAATATATTTCTAATGAATATATGCTTCATAGTAATTAAAACTACTGCTGAAAGCATGCTAGATGTGATTCACTGAATTTGCCTAGATTCCACTTTAAGCAATTACAAAAATGGTACTTCTTCCACACAAATATGCAACTAGATATAACAAATCCTTATGCATTCACCTGATGACTATTTATGACCTGCTTTAAAAATGAACATGACTGGTGTTAAAAAACTATTCCTGCTTCCCTCATGTCTCAATAAAAAAGGAAAACGTTTATGTGTAACTTCCATAAATCCTATATAGCTCACAAGGAACACAGATCACAAAGTGGACAGCCAAAACCAGCTGTATGTTAATCTAGCTAGAAAATGGCAGTCAAAAAGTTAGTTTTCCCTTTCAAGCTTTGTCACTTATGTAATAGAATCAATCATAGAATAGTTTGGGTTTGAAGGGACCTTCAAAGATCACCCAGTCCAACCCCTCTGCTGTGGGCAGGGACATCTTTCACTAGATCAGGTTGCTCAAAACGCTGTCCAACCTGACTTTGAACACTTCCAATGATGTCCAAAAGATTCTTCATTTTTCTGGCCAATGACTAGAAATTCTCATATTTATCCACTCCTGGAGGTTTATCTGGTATACAAAAAAACCTTGGAATAATACTATCTTCAAATTGGTATTTCATAAGCCATGCTGAAGTCAAACAGCATGCTTTCAGTGTAGTCAGAGTTTTGGTCCTGACATTAACATGAATTCTATGAAGAATCTTTACATAAAAACGTAATTATTTTTGTGTTAAGCACCTAAGGGACTCTTCTATAAATGTGTTCATTTATGAATATCACAGAACATAAAGAAAAATAAACTGATATTGCTTATACAATCTATTTGAAATATAAAACCCAAAGAATTAGAAAATATGTATTTTCTTGTGTTCCCATTTTCAGGTTAATACTATAGAAGCCCTCTTTACAAATACTGAAATATTTCAGCTCAAAATCATGTTGAATACGTACCTTCCAATTCTTCCTTAACCATAATGGTATTGGAGGATGAATTAAAAATTATTTTGTGAAGAATGAGAGAGAAATAGATGTCTAAAATGTTGAAGAAAAACAATGCAGTAACTTGCTCATCGGTACACGGGAAAAGGGGTGTTGCTACAAGCATGCAAACTCTATCTTTAAGTTTCTGTTACTTAAGCTGCTTTTCAGATTTCAAGAACGTGGAAAAGTAAACAGCAATATCCTTTATACACGGTGCCACCCCTCCTGATCTGGAATGATCTTACCAGCCTTTCCCACAAGTTTGATGGTTGAATTAAGAAAGCTTTGTCAAGATCATCAAAACTGGTTAGGGTTTGGGGTGGATTTTTTGTTTGTTTGGTTTGGCTTTTTGCTATTTAAAATGTTTATTAGTATTCGCAATCACCAATACTACTTTTTGGTATCTCCACTTAATTCTGTATCTTAAGGCTATGCTATTAACCCAGTATAACTGAAATAAAACACCTGGATCAGTCAAATATACACTATTGAAGAAACAAACAGAAAATTGTAATGTGAATAAGTTTGATGTAAAATATTCAACCTTACCTCAAAAAACAGTATTACACGAGGGCTTTCTTCAGTATTTTGAATAAAGTAACTAAACCGCTCATTAAATACGACTTGTTCCTCCCACTCTGGAACTGTTGATTTAGACTGTCTGAAGTCGTATGGTTGTGTCATAATAGGAAGAATGTGCTCTATTTGTTCTTGTTCATAATAAGATGAAACTTTCCTTTTGCTGTTTGAAAATTTCCAGTTACAATTGTTATAGCACATTAAAAAAACCCAACTCAAACAAAACAGTATTTTCAGTTACTGAAAGCAAAGAAACATACAAGATAACATCTGTTTGATTTTAGAAAAAAATAAATTCTAAACCCACCCAAAATTTAAGACAATCTGCAATGTATATAGAAATGCTACAGGCTGAAGTTCAAAATTTTAACAAGTTACTGTTACCAAACGTGCACAATGATCATGGTAGAGTGTACTGCTTAGCAAACACCGTTAAAATTTGGTTTTCAGGAAAATTATGCATAATGACAGTGGAAACAAGTAACAAGTAATTAGAAATATATAGAACTAAACTTCATTTTATGATTTTAGAAGTTCTTTCGATAAAAAAGAAAAGGCAGACACTATTTCTGCTACAAAAGTTTTGCTCAGCCTTCTATATATATAATTTTTGATATTTAGGAAACTTTCTCTCTGGAAAGAATACAGAATGAACTGTGTTGTAAATACAGTGACCTCAAGAGCAATAGAGCAGTGCAGAGCATTTAAAAAGTGTCAAAAGAAGAGAAAAATAACACCCTAACTTACTGTAGGGGTATATATAAGCATTATCATAAACGCAGAAATTGAGTGACCTCGCAAGCTTAAAATTAATCATTATTTTCATATTTATTTTCTAGGGAAGAATATAATTTTCTAGGGATGAATGTAAGTAGAGTAACCATTGATAACAGAATCAGTTCACTAAAAGTCACCTATGATCCTTCCTGACGTATAAGCCACTTCTCTGATCAACAACATGGATTTTAACCATGGGATGAGATACCAGCAGGTCAGTTTTAAGTCGATCAGATCGATGGATATAAACTCCCAAGACAAGATCATCGTCAAAACCAAATTTAGACTCAGTTGAAATTTCTGAATTCTTCATTTCCTCATCATTTTCTGCAGCAACTTCTATGTTTTCTTCTAGAAATAGGAACAAAGTAAAGAGAGGTTACCATGTTCCACTAATGACAGTTTAAAGGAGTAAAAATGCTCTGCGTTATCTTAGCAATCAATAGAAGCAATAATATTTAACATGTTCTTTATGTAATAAGTAAAATATCAAATTTGAACCATTTAAACATGTATGTACATACACATGAATATACATAAATTAATAAAATATATTCTTATTAAGAAACATTTTTATTTACTATCAGTGGTCTTCCTCTTGATTGACACAGATTATTCTGGTCCACAATGACTTAAAACTCACACAGTTCACTATCCTGCTCTGTATTACAGCCTATAGTAGGGTTTTTTTGTTTATTTTTTTAAGGAAAACGTAACAAATAAGATCAACAGAAACCGATACTTTCTCCATGTGCATTTTCCCTGAATTTACTAAACATTGTTTGCACAACTTTCTCATTTACAACTTACAGTGAGACCACCATCCCTAATGGACATCAAAAGACCTACTCCTCATCAATTTCTGTAGTCTCCCATTTTTTTAAACTAACTTCTTATTTTGGCCTCCACAAAATTTGATGAAATGAATTTTCCAATCTGACTATGCATTGCATGAAAAAGTGTTTCTGATGTTTGAATTGAGCATCAGGTTAAAACAGTGGGGATACATCATTTATAGATTAAGTAAATAAAAATGATGAAATAATAAAAAGACAACTGGAAACTGCATTTGATTAATACACTGTAAAGGTAGTTTATATATGTTATAATATTATTACATTATGCTTAAAAAATAATGCCACTTTTAAACTATTTAACAATTTCAAAATTATTCACAGTAAATGAATTCTCAAGATTTTAGATTGATACATCAAATTAACTTCCTTAGAAATTAGCCTCAGAATTGGAAAAAAAAATACAATTACGTAACTCAAGAAATATGAGTAATTTTAACAGCCCAATCACTTCTGTGTTACTATTATGGACAAATATTTCTGTAGTAGCACAAAAAAAAGGAATTGGTGTATAAAGCAGCAAAGCAGCACACCATTCTAACATTTTGTATGCGGACCTTTTCTGGTTTTCTTTTTAGCCTTCTTTGCTTTAGGTTTCTGTTTCTCCATGCTTTCCTCCAGTTTCTGCCCTTCTGATGTAAACAGTCTTTCCAATGATTGATTTTCATTACCATGTTCTGCTGGATGATGCTGTAGCTCAGAAAGGGACATTGCACTGCAATGTAATGGATTACTGTCAGTAACTGCATTCTACTGCATATATGGATGCAACTGCTCATTACCATTATTAATCCACTTGAAATTTCCTCTTGTTCTGCAACTCATAATCTGTGTATCTTGAAAATGCAATACACCCCCTCAACATATGCCTTGCCTTTTTTATTTATCTCCCCTTCAGTTCCCCTTAATTTCCAGGTAACTGCAGAACCATTCTGATGAACAGAGGTAAGCTAATACTCTTCTGCTGGATCAGGGCCACCACTCATCTCCAAAAACCCATGCCCAAAACTATCTTAAGTTAGTAAGAGCGAGTTCCACAGAAAATAAACATCAGCTAGTAATGGGGGATAATTTTTAAAAAGTTAAACAAAATCTGTGAGTTAAATATTAATTTTGACAGCATTTTGCAAATTATTTGGTAATATTTTTTCATAACAATCATCTAGTTCATCACTTAGAAAACATATAGAGTTAATCAGAAAGTTTCTGCCTATCTTAAACCAAAATGAGATTCACAGACACATGGTATACAGTTTATCATAGTACCTTGTTTCAGCTTCACTTAAAACTGCTCTTTCTTTCTTCTTTTTCTTCTTTTTGCCCACATCATTGTTCCGTACAACTTCACAGCTTTGAACACTGGAGGTAAATTCAGACATCTGTTCTTCAAGTTTCGTTCTTATTTTCTTTTTAATTGCATTTGCCTCATCCTCAGCCATATGCAGCTGATAGGCTCGAATTAGCTCTTCTTCCTCTTCTAATTCAGTCACATTTCTCACTTCAGTCAAAGAATTTTTAATCTTTCTATCACCTTCTTGATGAGGTACATCTGTTTGTGATTTACTTTTTGTCGTCTTCTTTGGAAAATCGCTAATCTTTTTTGAGAAACCCTCCAATTTAGCTTCACATAAATTTTTCTCATTAAATTGTTCTTGTAACAGTGATTTCTTATTCTTCTTGTTAGACTTTGGTTGCTTGCTCTCCTCTCCACTAACAGTATCATTGTTTATTTTCTCTGCAATTGAGGCTTTCTCTCTCAGTTTATTTTTTATAAATCGGGGACTCTCTTCTTCAGGATTATATGTATTGTTTATAATTGCTTCATCATTCCCACTTCCCTTAGCTAGGTCAATATTACTTCTAAAGGTGTCAAGCTATAAAGGAGAAGAACATAAAACATTCTTATACTAAAAATTATGTTCTAAGGACAAACATAGTACTTTATGTTATTTCTTTAGCAACATTACACAAAGTAAAATGAAATCAAAGACCTAGTTATTTTCTTGTTCAAAATTAACAAGTAACAGATTGAGAGGCAACAGAAAACACTCCAAAAAAACCACCATTTAGTGTCTGGGAATTTCATCCTCAATTTTATCTCACTATGTTTTTAAATTACTTGTATGTACATCCAGTAAAAAAGAAATCAACAAGTCTACAGCATAAACAAATGCCAATGCTTTAGACTGCAGAAGACTTGATGATCACATGCAGCATGAAATCAAGCATTTTCATCCACTTAAAATGCAATTTAGAAACAAGCTTCAGATTCAGTTGTTTGTAATCTCTTTTACTGAAAGTTGCCTGCCAAAGTTTGACAGTGAAATTATATTAACAAGTGCTAAAACTGAAAAAAAGATTTCCATTAAGAATTTTTTTTAAAGTATAAAATAAAAACCAAACACCCCACATTATTCTTAGATCGAAAATAGTTGATCTAAAGACTAGTCTAGTAAAAACAGCTAAGATAGACAAATACATGTGCTGAAATTTATGCACTGCTCCTGGCAGGTTTTGGTGGGGTTTTTTTTGCTTTTGATGGGTTGGTTTTGTTTTTTCTTTTCAAGAAACATTGTAAACTTTCCTCCCCCATTGGGGTTTCTATTCCTGGTTACTAAAACTTGTAATGCCCCATCCCTGGAAGTATTCAAGGTCAGGTTGGATGGGGCTCTGAGCAACCTGATCTAGCGGAAGGTGTCCCTGTTCATTGCAGGGGGGTAGGACTAGATGACCTTTAAAGGTCCCTTCCAACCCAAACCACTCTACGACAACTCCAAACAGCACAGCAAGTAACCAAGGCCTAATTCTGTAAGGAGCTCAACACATGGATCTTGGTTCCTTGATGAAAATTCTATGAAGTTGCTGAGGTTCATTTACTGTTGTCTTACATGAAACTCTTCAGAGTCTTCACATAAAACATTAGAAAGGACTTCAAAACACAAAGAAAGAATATCAGAAAAAGTTGGACAAAACATAAGTATCTGCATATAATCTTTTCCAAGACCATCTTCTTCCCTCAATAAATGCAGACATCTTCCACTTCTAACTGGGATACTTCTCCCAGTTAAAGGATCATGTTTGCCTCAAGCATTTTCAAAAGGGACACCATGGTATAAATGATCACCAAAATGTACAAGCTTATAGGAAGAAAAAAAACCCAAAGAATGAACTTGCAACAGCAATCATGCTTTGGAGGATGGATCCTAACTTAGACTTGCCCATCTGCAAAAATAATATTCCATGACTAGAAAGAGAACACTCAATGTGCAAGTCATCTGCCTCCATACTGTAATGCCCTCAATTACACAACCTTTCATCACTATCTTGTTTTATTCATATCTAACATTTGAAGAGAGAACATGGAGAGCAAGGAAAGTACTGGAAGTACTGAAGAAGGAAAAGGGAGGAAAAAGAAAACTTTGAAGTACATGACTAAAACCAAAGAAGAGAAAAAAAATTCCAGGAAGTTTATTATTTGCACAGGAAAATTGTCAAATAAAAGCAATGTGACAAGAAAAATACACCAAGACAAAATTTAGTACAGAAATAAAAGCTGATGTCTGAAACTAGAGTCAAAGCTTAAAAGTGCACTAACTAGGCTTATTAATGCTACATATTAAACAACGCTGTCCTAATAAAGTATGAGTTTAAAAAAAAAAGCACCCAGAATTTCATGCAAGTATGCTTATCTAATACCTGGAAAAATCTAAAGCCATTCATGTTATCTTTTCAGTAGATATCTTTATTTTTAGCATCCCGTGTCTAAAAATAGTTTAAATTATCTCAATATCAAATCATTAAAAAAACCTGTCTTTGTACCTTCATCTTTTACTTCCTTAAATAGACCAATAACATCCTCTTTATTCATAAGTCAATGATTTAAGAGGATGTGGAAGATTTCATATAAATAACTTAAAATACAGAATAGAGTAAGGGAAATGTAAAAAAAAAAAAGCAACAAGCTTTGTATAAATTAAAAAAAAAAAAGATTTCTAACAGATTGTCCGCTTCTTTAACTGCGTTTCTATGAATAGATTTAACTGTAGAGTATAAGGAATTCAAGTTAAAACCCACTGGCAATTAAGACCCAACAGTGACCAACATGTAAAGCCACAATGTTTTTTGTCTTTGAAAGAACATGAATTTATTAAGCCCAGGAAGTAGAATCCTTTGAGAAGTGCTAAACAAAAAGCCCTCCTCTTTGACCTGTTCATGAGTTTCTAGAATAACTTTGATATTCAAGAATAATTTCCTCGAAGAAACCTAGATGTTGCAAAAACTGGCTTGAAATACTTACTAGAACTTGTTATACCTATAAAGTCATATACCCACAGATATGTGTAGTGAATAGTAGCAGCACACAGTCTCTTAATTATAGCAAATTTACTTGTAGGAAAAAACGCAGAATATCCACATAATGAAATGAAACACAATCTCAAACTACATCAAATTCCAGGAACACTAATAGATACTGCAGGCAGCACAAAGCTGCCTCAGCAGTTCAAACACAAATCCCTCAGATACACACACAGCCTGTATGATCTTAACTCAGGCCACTTTTTCCACATGTTGTAATTACATGATGTAATTAAACAGAGAGGTAAGATGGGAGGGAAGTCATGAAATTATAAAGTAAAAGCCAAGAGGTTCATAAAAAACATTAGATGAGTTCTCAGGCAGAGGCAAGGATACTAGTATAGATTCTCTGAAATGCAGGACTAAGATCAACTAAAAGCAATCGTCTATGTATAAACACACTTGAACTGGGTTAGAAAAAGCAGTTAGGCTGGAAAAGCAGCTCCAGAGGATAGGCCTGTCTCTGGAATAACTCCAGAGGGTTCCTGACCTATACCTGACCTCCTCAGCTTGAAGCATGGAACAAATGAGAAGGTTTTTTTCCAAAAGAGCTCCGCAGCCAGATTACGACACCAGAGCAGAAGCAGCACTCTTCCCTGAGAGCACACCTGCTTGCACTACTGGCTTGACAGGAGGGAGAGATGGGTGCCAGCCAAGATGCACACAGGTGGGCTAACACAAGGCTCGGACCACAGTGAGCCAACCCCAGGTCACATCACTTGCCATCCATGTCCCACCACTGACAGCAGTAACAGCGCCCAATAATCTCATTCCTTTTTAAAAAGGCTTCTCAAATATGCGTAAGTGGAACCTGGAAACACAAATTATTTAGCCCAGGGTATCTGGAAACTTGAGATAACCAGATTTACAGAGATACCTGAACTTCTTCCCATAATAAAGGCACACCTTGAAAAATTAGGAGTCAACACTGCCAGCCCACAGAAGGGCCGATATGAACTGTTTGTAAAAGACTGTTTTACTTACAACTGAATTAGTAATGAATATACTTGTGAGAGTGGCTAGTTGGGTGGGATGTTTATGAACATTTTCATGCACTAGGGAACCAATTTTACTGCCATTGCTCATATAAGACTACAAAACGTAAATGCTCAAAGCTGGGAGAACCTTAATTTACAAATAGGACGGGCTTGCAGAAGTTTCACCAGATTTTAACAGAAAGCATTGAGAAAATGTGTAGGTCAAGTATATAGTCAACAATAGCAGTTCTCCCATTTTAAATACAGGAAACAAAGGTATAAAAAACAGTGGAAAAATCAACTATTACTCAGTGCCTGTCAGCTTATGAAAAAAAAAAAAAAGGCTATGAGAAACAGACCCTGGGAAAATTCTACAACCACAATGCTCCATGGGTTCTTCTTGCATCTAAGACAGAAGCTAAAGTACTACATTAGTCAGATGAAACCTGTAAAACATCCATCTTACCCAAAAGAACACAAGAATTTTCAAGCCTGGAGAGAGACTTTTATTACCTGTACATTCACGAAACTTCAGACTCAAACCTGTCATCCAGGGCCTTACGAAGAAAGGGAAGGAGCAACTCAGTGAGGTAGGAAGTAAAAAACTTTAAATTAATGAATTTGTTGCAGCCCTGCCTTGAATACAAAGCCTTAGTTACCAATGCATGCCCATCCCAATATTGTAAGTTGGTCAGACTACAGCCTAGGGAAAAAATCTTGCCTCCATAAAGGGATCTTGCTTTTCACCTGGTAGAAGACTTCACTGACATTTTCGGAGTTAAACATCCTCTTTTCTACCATGAAATACATATTAAACCAAATAAACTCAATCATTTTCATCCTGCGTTCATACAGATTAATCTAGCTGGGTAAAATAGTGTGGGCAGTTCCTGCTCTGAGGGTTGCCTCATTCTAACAATTTCTAATAGGAGGCACAACTGGTAAAAAAGAAATATGGCAACTGTTAGACCTGGAAAGGATTATTAGCAAATTCAGATTCTGACCGTGTCCCAATTGTTTGGTTTTTTTTTCAGCCATGGCTTCAGGCCTCATACTCACTGCACAACAAAGCAGACCTTTCACTGGCCACAGCTGTGGCTATCTCCATCTCCATTACAAGCCCCTCTTTCCTACCAATTGTGACTCCAAACTCATCCTGCACTACTGACATCACCCTTTCCTCTTCCAGTCAGGCTGCTTCTCTTCTCTCCAAGCAATGGGCACACAGAGCAGAACAGGCAAGCAATCTCCTTCTGTCATTTAAAATCACAGCAACCTCCTGCAGCTCCAGAACTCAGGTTTTAAGGGAACAGTGGACTATGATGGAAAAGACTTTATTAATCTAAGAAAAGCTAGGTTCAGGAAAGACAAAAGAAAGAAGCAGGCTGGAACATTTCCAGTGAAAATATCCTCTCAACTGTGTCTTGTTTCTGGTCAAGCCTGGGAGACCATTTATGGCAAGCGTGTGACACAAAGACAAACATCACTGATAAATTTCACATTATTTCAAGATATGTGAAACTTTATACAGTTAAGTTACATAAAGTGAATAAAACTGGAACAAAACCAGCCAACCTCCTCCATCTACCTCCTTTCCCTCCCCCCCCCATACATTTATTTCTTACAAAGAAATGATTGCTTATTTGCTGCAGCTCTTACAGAAATTTCTACTGGAATGTAACCAGCATGGAAAATACCAACCTGAGCTCTGCAACTTTGCCACACTTTAAGGAACTATTCAAAATGGTCAGTATTAGGTTTCAATACATGTTCTTCTCAAGTTCTTAGCTTTTTAGTGCTTTGGTAAAAATCTCTGGCTTCAACAAAACCGTAAGGTTAGGCTTCCATGAGAATACTAAAAATTCTTCTTCATTTGTATGTATACTGTTAACTTTTGATTCAGTTCACTGTGATTTTAAGTATTTCTAGGTACCTCCAAAACATCAATGTTTTACATCAGAGACTTCTGGAATGGAAGCCAAATTAAAACCTGAAGTAAGCTTAAAATATTTATGAGTAATATATAGTTGCATATGAACAAACGTTTACGGGATCAAAAATACCTGTCTCCTACTTGTAGAGATTTAAAAACTCTTGTTTCATCAAAAAAATAAACCTTACCAAGGAAGAATTTAGTCTTGTATTCACAAATATGCAAGCAAAAAAAACACCAAAAAAACCCAACCTGTAACTCTTCTATGCTATTATTTAAATACCATGTTGATTCTCTGCATAGACTATTGGCTAAATACCATATACTTCAAGGGATGCAAAATAAAGAAATAAATCCATGCAAATATCAACTTCAAATTGTCAATCTAAAAACAAACATTCAGCATAACAACACTATGTTTAATGTAACTATTCCAAATATAGTATGAGAATGCTACATGTATTTATTGTATATATAAAATACCATTTCTTTGTCTTAAATGAGTATTAAGAAATAAATATTCACTGCCAGAATCTGGTATGGATGTGACTGTAAGAAAAAAAAGACCAAAAACATAAAAGCTAACAGAAGGAAAGTAAAAAACCAGAAAATCTGTCTTTCAGCAAACTGCTTTCTATGGAAATTTCAAACATTACAAGTCAATAATTGGTAGATATTTGTATAAGTTTTATATACATATATATATGAAAATGTATTTATATACATTCACTCTTCTGTTCAGGAAAAAAAGCTACAAAAGGAACCATAATTCAGAGCGATCTCCAAGGCTTTTTTAATGAGACAAGCCACAAACAAACATGTCATCTAACCATAAGGTAGGGTGACAGATTCATTCCTAATCTGCAATTCACAAACTAAGGCCAAAATCTTTAAAGCAAACCTCTCTCTGCGTACGTCCTAAGTAGGCATGTAAACACAGGACACCAGACACAAAGCTTAGCACATGCAGAAATATGCTGATTACTGGGATAAAATTGAAAAAAAAAAGTTTCAGATGTTGCTTAATATTGTTCGTAAATTCTTACACCAGTATTTTTTAGGAAAAGTAATAAAGTTAATGATTATCTCCAATATTATTATAAATTCTCATCAGTTCTCAATTCATAGATGTACCGGAATTACACATATGTAGTACTCTTAAAATTAAATACTTTTACAACCATAATTCTACTAGCCCATCACTCAAATGCCAACTAAAGTCAATACTGAATTTGAAAATCTTAAAACTTTCCTGAAAAGTGTGAATGGAAAAAAAAGTCCTGGCAGACTTTAAATGAGTGCATGCCTGCATGTCCTTTTTACCAGTATTATATTCTATATAGTTTTGATGTACCTCCACATTACAAGGATGCATTACTGGTAGACAAACAACAAATAAAAGCCACATCAAAACCAAAGAATATGTGCAGAAATAAACTTTATACTTTATTTTTTTAAATGCTTACATCTCCATGCTACAGTACATGTTCCTGATCTTTTTTCCATTAAGGAAGGCAACCAAGCAAAGCCTGCATGTGTTCACACTCACCACAATGTTCTCTGGAGGGTGGACGTTCTTTATCTTCGATTTCTTTCTGTCTGTTAGGCCAGCATGATGTCTGAAGATTTCCTCAAAGCGGACTTTGGTTTTTGCCTTTGCCTCACTTTCAACTGGAAAAAGAAATATAGAGTATGATTCACTAGCTCAGTAATCACCATTGCTAAAAAAAAGTGCATAATCACACTTTAAAATTGTGAAGGACAAGAATTATTTCATCAGGGAAAGTTTACCAAGAAATTTGCTTAGCATTCAGTTAAGAATTTCCCCGGACAACGTAAAACACACAAGGATAACTCAGCAACACTGTGCAAACACACCAGGCTATTAATTACTGCTGAATTCCTCATCATCTACTCTGTTTCCTAAAGAAAGCACATTTTGAAGAGCACATGCATCAGGATAAAACTTGGGCTAGCCAAAGCTGAGGACAGGCTATCACCCTCACTGTTTATGAACAGGAGCACGCTGACAACGAGGTGACAGAGTCTCCAGCTCTGGGTTCTTAGTGAATCTGGAACTCAGAGGACCAGCACCCTGAGACAGCTATGTAAGAGGCAGGAGCACACATGGATTCAAAATCAGCTGGAGCTAAGAGACCCTGCACTTCTGTGAATCATGAGACTGCTATCAGCAGCATTTCAACCCTTGAAGCAGTAGGTGTTCTAGTCCACCCTGTGGTAATGCTTCGTTTGTAAAAACTTAAAAATGCAATCTGGAACACCACTGAAAATGGATGTTGAATCCTCAGCTATGGCATATTTAACACCGTAACTACAATTTCCACAAAAGCCCACAGATTTAAAAAAAAAAACAATGCAGCATTAAAATCTTACATATAGAATTATCTCCTATCACTTGCATCTAGTTCTGACTACAAAGTATGTATTGGAAATCACACAGAGTATTCTTACCTGCTGGCATTTTTAGTCCTCAGTTAGAAGTGGCCCAACATCCCAGCTGCTTCTTCCTCAGAATACACCATTCTATTTAAAGTAATTAACAACTTTCATTAACATAACTGGTCCATAGACTTGAAGCTAACAATTGAATGCGTGCTAATTACTATCTAAGATGAGTACAGGTCTTTTAGGGAAATATTTTCTTCTAGACTATTTCTCTAAATTATTAGAGGTTCTCTGCCGTCAAATCTCAGCTCAGGATTCTCAGTAGCTATCTGATACTTATTATTTGAGAGTAAATAAAAACACTAGTTTAATTAGCTATTAGTTAATTAGTTTAATTAATCTTCTGTACAAGAACCAAATACTTCAGTTTCTGTAGTTTTCCAGTCTTCTAAAAAAAGCCTGCAGTTTATTTAAATAATAAAGATCCATGAAGCCCTTTATGTTGAAGCATTTCTAATCAGATTCCTATCCTGACAGCATCATCAAGGAAGTCACACTGTAACAAGCTGATAGCTTTCAATGCAAAGATTAGTATCTGCCAGCAAATCTTGCTTCATTACAAATCTCTAAATATTTATGTTTACATAAAGCAGACAAGCAATTACATGTAACTCATTTCTTCACAGGAAAAATGTTAGGCCCTTCTGGTTGTGGAGAAAAGCCTACAAATGTAATCCAAACAAAGCTTGAAGGCAAATAAAAATGTTACACAGCTTTATCTTTTCATCAAGAAAACTCAGAATGCTTTACAAAAAAACTTTAATACAAAAAGCTGTTTGGTAAACATTGGAACTGATGAAACCCAGCCTTCCATGAATGTGTCATGTTCCACTTAGCCTTCCATGCAACGAACTATCACACCCGTCTCCCCGACAGCCCACCGGCCAACAGCTCCCTAGGTAACACCTCCTGTTAGACACCACTAACTCACATGCACTGGACACCCAGACTACATCTATCCTAATAAATTAAGACGTAGCATTAAATACTGCCAAGCTGTATGGTTGCACTGTCCTCGGCACTGTTCTGGTCCAAGCCACCTCACGCTCACCCAAGCAATTCCCGGGTACAGTTCCAGAGTTAGTATGGATTATCATTAATAGGCCAGCTTGCCTGCAGGCACTCTGATTTGGGGCTAAGTTTAAAAGCATTAAAGTGGGCTAAACATACCACTTGGCCACAACACTAAAATTCACTCCTGGGCACATGGACCTTACCAGCGTAGGAAAGAGCTGAGGCTACACTTCCATCCCCAAGTACCTGCGCTAGCATACTCTCCGGTCCCTCCCATCTCTCTTTCACAGTGCCACTTGTTTCTTCCCTGTTCCCCACAGGCTACCTACTTTCAGGTCATTTCACCTTTGTTACTTAAGGTAGTTTGGTCTGCTGGCTGGCCAAAAGAAACCAAACTCGGGGAACAAAAAACGGTCAAGTGCTGGGGTTGGTTTAGGATTACAGAAGCGCTGATGAGTCAGTTGCTAGGTGTCATTAGTTTATTTTGTGTATGAAGCAAAGCATTTATAGTATCAACAACCTAAGGATGTTTGAAAGGGTGACCAGAAGGGACTTCATAGTAATAAAAAGACTGTAGTACGCCACATCGTGTCACTGACAAGGTAGCAACGTTTTCCCTACTTAAAACATGTTTTGACTCACAGAGCAAAGCTTTGCTGTCACAACTAAAAGTGACAGTTAAAAATAACACTGCTGACAAGAAATGCAAACAGAAAATACTACTGAAAAATAAATCTGCTTTTTAATTTAGCCTTAGTTATGCCAAAAGGCTGCTTTAAAAGCATTACAGTTATCAAGTGCTACTTTTCAAGTACTCGATGCACAACTGGCTAGAAGGTACATACAATCTGAAATAATTATAAAATACAGATTCTTTGACTTTAATCATTCACTGAGGATTGCAGGAACATGGAGAAGTCTCTTATGACCAGCTGACTGATTCCAACCACCCCCAGAAAAGCTAATTACAAACAGCAAATAAAATGCTGAAGTGCTCCTAAAGTTAAAACAAAAAATATGAGAGACAATAGAGAGCAGAACAGCAAAATAAGTGCATGCCTGTTGCATGTATGAAAATAATTTTATGGCCAAAGGTTAAATAAATCACACCACACACACACAAAAAAAGGTAAGTTAATTTTGCAGATACTTTTGCCTATAATGGAACAAACACTTTCCCAAAGGCTAGGCTCACCTCATGCCTACCAGCACTCCCTGTAAAATGCATTTATTTACCAAATTCACCAGTGAGTCCATAATTTTTTATTTACCTCTATTTATTCAGTAAGTTTATCCTCTTGTGGCAATAAAATTAAGAGATAAAGCCCTCTAATGACAATGCTATTATTTTATACACATTTCCAATTGGGATTTACATGACCTTTGACACGGTGCATGAAAGCAACTGTTAGACTTGTGTAAATATAGATCATTAATCTATGAGGGGAAGAACAAGGCTGTTTACTCAGTGTAATCTCACCTTAAAATAGCAGAGATTTAATCTTACAAAAAAGTTCAGCATCCACAGTGCCCCAATCTGAATAAACTCAGTTATCTTTAAGATTAATTGCTCTTCTCTAACATTCCATCTGTATTTATAAATGTGATTCTACATTAAATTCTTGCTCTTTTCACAATATTTTACAACACTGACCGAGTTGCTATATTCTGCATCCGTAATATAGGAATTCTCAAGGTAAAACATGCCACAAAACCCACTATTCATGAAAAGCACTTTTACTGATCACTAAAAAAAAAACCCAAACACATAGTATACTGGAGCGGAACATTCAGAATGTGCACTACACAAATGGGAAGTGACAAATTTCCTACTTAATTACGACCACTTAGGAAATCCAGTTGACAAAATATAACTGCACACTTCAGGACTTTCGGGAACTAAATCCCTCTTTTTTTCTTTTACTCCAAAAAGTAAATATAATCTTCAGTGGCTGAAAACAAGTGGAACATCAGGCCTTGTTTACTTCTCATCTTTTAGATGAGATCAGTCATAATTGTGGGAAATCTTGGGGCTTAGTAGTAGCTTTCTAATTCATCTATCCATAGGTGTCACTACTTCAAGATCTGAAAAAGCTTTAACTCAGAATCATACAAGCAAAATAACACTGTGTTGAATCCGTTCCTCTTCACTAATGAGAAACGTGGCATCAAAAAAACCAATCTGGTTCTATTCATGGCAATTTATCATTTATGTCCAGAAAACAGGCAACTTCATTATTCTCATGTAACTACCTATGCACTTGAGTATCAAATAAACACTACCAAAAGCGCAGTAGCTTTCTACCAGTTTAGATGTGCCTGTAAAAACAGCGTTGACACTAAATCAAAAGGATGTTTAAAAAAGCTGGTGCTACCCACCTGAGTTTTCTCACAGTAATATATCAGTAACTGGTGACTGCCAGTTTTCTCCCCAGACTGGGCACTCTTCCTTAATCAGGAAAAGGCTGAAAACAGCCTCTGCCTGCCCCGATGGCAAAACTACGGACTTCAGTTCTGTATAAGGAAATACAGCTGACTTTTACTGTTTACTAACATTTTAAGTCTCTGCCTTATCTTAGATCGTAATTGTGAAAATGAGTTCTCATCAAGAGATCACCCTAAGTGCTTTAATTTCCGAGGCGGCATTTTGCTTTGTGTAAAGGAATAATGGTAAACAGGGAAGATACAAAGGAACGTTCCCAGCATACACAACTGGACCAACCGATGGGATTAACTGCATTTCACGGGCACGTTACTCATGCGAGGGAGATCACTGCTCTGGGGCTTCACCAGTCAGGCACGGAGAAGCCCCGCATTGTCATGAGAAAAGGGGCTTAAACGGACCGTGCAGTCCCACACGAGTAAACGAAGAAGCTTCTACCGAGCGCGGGAAAAAAGTACCGTTAAGGGATTAAGGCTTCACGGCACCGCGCTGCACCGAGGCCAGAAGGCGACAGGCGCGCGGGCCTCGCCAGCC
>NW_010246795.1:0-1356 GCF_000690775.1 Eurypyga helias
TTTTTTTTTTTTTTTTCCTGGGGAGTATTGGATGAGTCTGAGTCTTGGATACAGCTCAACTAAATAGTTCAAATGACAAACCTGTCCCAGTTTTGCCAGTGTGTGCTGAACAGTTTTGTATTGCTTCTCAGTGATACTGTGTCTGCATGCCTTCAGTCTTTCTGTACAAATATCACTTAAAATAAAATAATTTTAAAAATCAGCTTTATGAGCTTTACCAAGCAGCAGTATTGGCATAAGTGTTTGGAGAACTGCTCAGACAAATGTAAAGTGTCAGGCCTTCAGCACCAGCTGGTATTTGTTCAGGAGGAACTGGCACATGAAGTCACAAAGCTATTATCTGTTGTGTATAACACATCACGTAAACCAAGGACCAGAGGACCATCCTGCAGCAGGACCATGTCAGTGAGAAGTGATGTGGTGCTAGTTTCCAAAAAGGATTCCAAGAAGAACCTGGGAAATGGTTCACAGGGTCCCTCTATGGAAACCCTAATAAAAAAGCTGTTGTGAAAAATATCTTAACGTTTATTGATTACTGTCTGAGAGCCATAAAACAGAGGCAAGTTATAAAAAATCATCTTACAGGAGGGACTTATCCTGTGCATCTCCCCTGGAGTCTCTGTGCTCTGCACACCCATATGTGAGATGAAAAAGGGAATAAAGAGTGAGGTGACAGTTTGTCGATGGTGCTGCATAGTCAGGATGATAAAATGGAAGCTGGCAGTGGATGGGTTCACAGTACTGGCTAATTTGCTGATGAAATGGCTGTCAAAATTTGGTCGGTAAATGGGAAGTAATGTTTATGGGGAAACAGTGGATTCCAGTCCAGCTGTTACAGGCTGGAAAAGGTTTTCTGAGTATTTAGTATTTCCAGGCTATCACACTACAGTGGGTGAAAAGGCAAATCGGACATTAAGAATTACTAAGAAACGAATAAATAAAGTAGAAGTTATAAAGCCAGTGGAAGTTCATGTTGTGTCTGTCTGCAGATTAGTACGTGCAATCCTCTTTTTACCATCTCAAAAAAATGCAGTTGATAGAAGGGTATGGGAAATAGCAGTGTGATCAAAGTCATGGCGTGCTAAAAAAGATCAAAACTGTCTACAATTCTTTCTGACTGATACTAGCACAGGTATGACACAGCTGTCCAAGTTTGTATGCAAAATGGGATTAGGAATGTTTGCTTTTTCCCAATGGGAAGAATTAACGGACATCAGAATTTTGTAGCAAATATTTTTTCATCCAGTGTAAAATTCAGCTGTGGAACTGATTTGCTTTAGGACATAGTTCATAGAATCACAGAATGGTTTGGGTTGGAAGGGACCTTAAAGATCATCTAGTTCCAACCCCCCTGCC
>NW_010246795.1:1564-41375 GCF_000690775.1 Eurypyga helias
CCCCCCCCCCAGCTTCCTTGTAGCCCCTTCAGGTACTGGAAGGTGCTATAAGGTCTCCCTGGAGCCTTCTCTTCTCCAGGCTGAACAAGCCCAACTCTCTCAGCCTGTCCCCATAGGAGAGGTGCTCCAGCGCTTGGAGCATCTCTGTGGCCTCCTCTGGATTCACTCCAGCCAGTCTATGTCCTTCTGATGTCGTGAGCTCCAGAGCTGTACGCAGTACTCCAAGTGCGGTCTTAGAAGAGGGGCCCTGACCTTTCTGACCTCTCATGCCATACTCAGAAACTGTTTGATGGTTATAAATTTTGACTCTGTAAATTGAGCTACAGATTGCCAGGCTCCAGGGTGGTGTGGCAGAAAGATTTCCTATGATACAAAGAATAATTAAAAAGGCGTTATTTATTACAGATTAGAGTCAAGAAGAGAAGTAAGATAGGGGAGAATGAATAAGCCCAAATACCTTCTCAAAAGTTAAAGTAATATTTTAAAATTAAAATCCAGCGATTTTTAGAAGGCTAAGTAGCGCTGTATTGCACAAATAGTGGTCAGTTATGCTTTATATTTAATAGGCAATTTTATTGAGTTTTTGGGTAACTTACTGCAGTGGCATGAAGATTCTATTTCAGAGAGTCCTCTAAACTAGAAGAAAATCTAGGTATATGTATGAGATCTCACCTTGCTAATCCACCAGTTTGAGACTTTTTCTGTTCCTGGCTTGCAGTAGCCTGAACTAATACGTCTGACTGAACACAGTATCTAGGTCTTCTTGTGAAGGATGGATTTCATCTTCACTCCATGGCTTGCACTAGCTTTTCTTTTCTTCCTTGGGTGGCTGGCAAACAGAATTTGACCTTCGCAGCCCAAAATGGTTTGTCTTTTAAATTGATATCACTCGAGTTATTCAGAACAAGCATTCCCTCACACTGAAAAAGATAAGCGGTAAATTTGTCTGTCTCTTGATGAGAGACTTCAGGACCGTGCCAACCTGTATGCCAGCAGAGCCAGGGTTTAAACTTCAGAGCATATTGCATGAGTTATTTTTGATTCCTTATTAATAGCTGCTATAGAAGGAGTCCTATGCTTATGGCCAAATATTGTCTTATAGCTATTTTGAGTATTGGCTTGTCTTCAGTCTACAACTCAGTCCACAAAATCCATTCTTTTCCACTTAGTTTAGGTGCTGTTAATCTTTAAGAACATTGTTCAACATTGCAGAAAGTGAACAAGGAACAAATAATTGATTGTAGTCACTGGGAGGGAATCCATGTACTGACACTATGCCCATCCTGCACATTGTGCTAGTGCCTTCGCAATTCAAGCCCTGTCCAAACCAAGAACTGCTGCCTTAGGGAAAATAAGACATTTTAATGTCACCTGATTCCAGGGTTATCTTTTAAAATACAGTGTTATGGTGATGAAACCCTCATCAGAGTCTTGGAGTTTTGGGGATACCTGTTGTTGGCAAAGCTGTCATCTCTTTTGACATTGTTTTTTCTTTCAGTTCTCAGTTACCCCTCACCCCTCCTCTAGTCTAAGCTGCTTTGGCTTCTTCGAGCAGTGCTTTGGGACTTCTCTGTTGTATGATGCTAAAAGCTGCTTCTCTTCCTCTCCCACTTGTTTGGCTTTCTGTCATTTTCTCCCTCTCAGGGCTGGCTGGGAAGGGCTGGTGTGTGCTGTTCCCTGGTGAGGACAGTGCTGCAGTGTGGAGCTACAGGACCGTGCCTTGGAGGGATCACAGGAGACCTGCTGGTCTGAGCCTCTGCTCTAACACATGACCAGCTTTTCAGAGTTTTTTCCAAAGGCAGTTGACTAATCTGTTCCTGAACATCTGCACAAAGAGCTCAACTGCACCTCTCCTGGAAGCCCGCTCCTGCCCCTGGCAAGCTGAGAGTTAGGAAGCACAGAAGTGTTTGAATGAAACTGGATTTCAAATTAATGTGATACTTAAGTGGAGATCTCTCCAGCGCAAGAATAATTCTCTGCAGGGCCTTACAAACAGCAGTTGTCTGTAACGTGCCCCAGAATGAGATTTGCTTTCTTCCTCAGCAGCACCCACTGAGTCATTCAGGCAAGCCTTAATTACCCAGGGGGCCGGAGATGAGGGGATGGTAAAGCCAAATTGGAAGTAATGGTATAAATCATTAATGCTAGAGCAATGTATTTAGGAAATGTTGCTTTGAAAGGTCAGGGCCCCAAGCAAGCAGCGTGGGAGCTGTCAGAGCCAGCATGGTGTGTTGGCCAGAGCGGAGTTGCCCTCACAGGAATGAGACCTGTCACACAGCGGTGCGGTGCTTGGGCTGCTCTCAGCCCAGCCTGCCTTGAGTGGGTCAGTGATCCGGTCTGATGCTGTGTCCGTTTTGACCTTGCTTTGCCTTTAGGTGTTTCCCACCTGGAGCAGGAATTTTCCCGTTTCACTTTGTTGTAAGAACATTTGCCAGGAACACTTTGAGTCTGGGTTCTGTTCCCTGGAGCTCTCCACCTTCTCCGTTTGGTTTCATCTCACACTGGTAAAATGGGATCTCTGTTTATAGGTTGTTAATGAACAGGAGGAACAAAGCTGGACCTTGTTAGCCTGAGGATGAGGCTTCGAGAGGAGTGTTGGCGCAGGCTCAGGGTTTTGCAGCCTGTGCTGAATGCAGCGCTCTCCTGCGCAGAGCCAGGCCCCGCTGGTGCAGCTGCGCTGGGTCGAGGTTACAGCAGAGTGCGGAGCGGATGCAGAGCAATCGTCCTGTTTTCCCTAAGCCTTTTACAACTTGTTCTTCTCTTATCATTCTGCATTCTTCTTTAGCTTTTTTCTTTTTTTCCCCCCAAAGCATTGTTTATTTCTCTGGTGCCCTACAGAAAGTATAAACCATATTTTTGATGCCACAGAAATCCATAAGAAATGCTTTTGGAGAAATGGGGAAAGTTGAGGGGTTTGTTTTGTTTTGGTGGTGTTTTGTGTTGGTTTTTTTTTCTCCCTGCTTTTTTTAAGCTAAACTTTTTCTAATTCATGTCCACCATACCTATTTTAAGTTGTGGAGACTAGAAGCTCTTATGATACTGAAAATCTAGTACACCCTTACAGAGGGGCCTAATGATATTTTCTGATTGGGATTGTTCCATTCCAAATAATTTCTAGAATTTGCTTTGATTTCTGAGCTTGGAGCTGATATTTTGTTACAGCTATTTGTTCTAATCCTAAGAGCTTTCTCCTGAATGGCAGTAATAAGCTCAGGGCCTTTCATGTTTTTATATGACGTTAGGTGTATTTTTTGCTTGTGATTCACTCTACAGTTGTCTGCATTGGATTTCATCTGCCATTTTATCACCAGTTGCTCCTTATTGTAAGGTTGTTCTTCAAGTTTGTCCTTCTCTTAACCCTCTTGACTGGTTTCATTAGCAAACTTCATCACCTCACTCTTCCAAAGCCTTCATTTAACACATTTGATGGCACAGACCACAGGGAAGATTTCTGCAGAGATCCCCAGGAAGGAAATCTGTGATGTATTCTGGTCTTCCCATCATGAAAATATGTTTAATCTTGCAAGGATCTTCCCTCTTACCGGTGCAATTCAGTATCTTTAGGAACCTTGGTGAGGGGCCTGGGAAGAAGCCCTTAGGAAGTCTTTGTGGGTTTTATCATCTGGATCTCCTTTGCCTTCATGCTTATTTTCCCTCCAAAGGACTCCGGTGGCTCTGTCAGGTGACTTCCCTCTTTAAAACCCTCGGCGTTTCTTTCCCAAAACATCACAATTCCCCACACATCCTTTTTTCTGTATGATACCAGCTGCTGATGTAAGCACCAGCAGCTTGGTTCTTTTTGGGTTTGCTAAGATCTCTCCCTTTCTCTATTCCAGGAGTTTCCTGACTTCTCAATGACTCCTCCTTTTCATCTTCTCCAGGAACACTTCTTCCTTTCCTTTCTTCATCCAGGGACACCTTCTGCTAGACCAGGTTGCTCCAAACCTTGTCCAGCCTGGCCTTGAAGACTGCCCCATGGTCCTGGGGAAATGCAGTTGTTCCCAGTGAGAGAGACCCATCTGCAGGATTGTTCTCCAAACCATCAGCTCTCTGCTTCCTCCTTGAGCTCTTCTTCCTTCTCAGCTGGTGCAGAGATGGGGCTACGCTGTAATGCCTGTGGAAGTCCTGCAATTTGCTTGTCTTCCCTCTTCAGCAGAAAAGGGGTGATCTGCTTAGAAGTGGGACTGTTTCATGGCTCTGGTAGCAGGACTTTGACAACAAACCTTGCCCTTACCTGGATTTCTCCCGTTCCCCATCCAGGTAGTGGTACTTTGTTTCCGAGGACCCACCCACAAGGCAGACTGATGCACAGGTGACCCAGTGCACTACACACGGGAATCGCCCGCCTCCAGTTGGACTTCCATCAGGTTTTGGTTTAGTGTAAGGCTGAGTAATTGCAGTGGTTCACCTGTAAGCCTAGTCGGTCTGCCTTCTGCTGCTTCTGTACGTTACAAATGTGGGGAGCTTGCTCTCCCTAGGCACTCCTCCCTTCACTGTGCACCTTCATTGCTCTGTCCATTTCTGGCTACGCCTGCATCTGCTACCCAGGGCTGTGTGACACTTGAAAAGTCCTGATGGAGCACCCCATCAGGAGTTCACGCTGGGCTGTCAGTATCTAAAACATGCAGGGCACATGCCTGGTGTCGGAGCAAGTAACTGGGTTTGCATTACTCTTACAAAAACAGAAACGTTTGTATCAGCTCCATGTTTCTCTGATCACAGAGACCAGAGTTCTTGCTTGGACTCAAAATGTCATTAATGTCACTGAGGAAAGTTGACACCTTAGTTGTGTCCATCTTTCAAACTAGCAAGTTATCTGGTGTCACGCTGGGACCACAGCTGAGTGCATGGCAGCATCCCTGGTACGCTTACAGTGTGCAGTTCCTCTGCAAGCGTCTGTGCAAGGATCTAGCACAAAACTACCCTTCAGGCAGCTCTTGTGTCTCCTCAGTGACCTTACCCTGCAGGTCGTTTTCTGTCCTAGATGGCTTGTTGTCAGTATCATATTTGCCACCACCTCCCTCTTCCCATGAGCATCAGCAGAGCAGTCCCTGCCCTCTGTTTGGACAGCTGATGGCAGCACGAGGGTGATGTGCGCAGAAGCCATCAGTGCATGATTTTGTTACTGGTGGGCATGGTGAGATTTGCTTTACTTTGTTTCCCACAGGATTGAAAAAAACCAAGTAGACACAAAACAAGAAGGACGCTTCCCTGTGGATTGAGCAGCCCTAGTAGCGTGGACTGATCGCTTTGAAACATGTATCAAGCACACATTCTTGAAAAGTTTGTTGCTGAAATGTGCAGACTCGGTCGTAGGTCCTATATACATAAACTCCTATATTCTTCTTCACCTGCCACTCTAAAAATGCCAGCCTTAGTCCAGACCTTAACTTGCTGTGTTTAGATAGGTGGTTTTGCTATGTTTTAAGAAAAATATATAGTTTAGATTCTGCTGTAATGGCAAATTATATCGAGGTTTCACTAGCATTTCAAAGAAAACACATCCTTAAAGCTGCACCATGTTAAGTGGTGTTGCAAATCCAAGGCACAGCACTGGGAACAGAAATGCTTGTGAAGTCTTAGCTATGGTCCTGTCAGAAAGAAATGTGGAATCACTTTCTTTTTAGAAAGATTTCTTTATGCAGCACCTGCTTTGTCTGCTCCATCGTTTGTTACGCTTCAAAGACAACTCTGTGTCCTGTGACTGACACGGTGCCTTTTCCTGCTGGGAATGTCAACACTTTGTGGCAGTTGTGCCATGGTGAATGCCAGTGTCTTATTCAGGTAGGGGGCAGGAAAAATGGAAAAACTCAGAAACTACTGGTTTACTTGCACGTGAAGGCTCTGAGTTGCGCAGGACTGGAAAATGACTGAGCAAGGTGCTTAGTGATGATTTTTGCTGAACCCCTAGGAGCACGCGGGACTGATGCTTGGGGAGTATTCAGCCACCAGAATCTGTAACTGTGAAGAAGAAAATTTAAGTTTTCCCAGGCACTGCAGGGTTGGCAGTGAGAATAAGTAGAATTACTAAGTGCATGTTTTTCCTTTTAATAAACATCAACACCCGCCTTTTTCTTTCCTGGCCACAAAGGTGAGATTCAGATCTTGAAACAAATCCTGATGTGGCTGCAAGACAGTGATGTGCACAAACCCCTTGTGTGCTTCTGAATAAACCGTCTACGATTCCAGCAAGGGAGTTCTAATTTGCAGTTATGTGGAGGTGTCTCTGCATATAGCCACTGTTTTCATCATCTTTGCCCTTACTTAGTGCTAATTGGGCGCTTGGTGTTCGCAGGAGCTCACGGTACTTCCCCTACACAACCTTTGGTGCCTGTGAGGAAGAGCTGGTTTCTGTGAAAGTGATGCTAGCCCTGCAGTGACTTTGTTCCTTTCTCTGTTGAAAAAACAGGTTTTTCCCTGGGCTGTGTGCAGTGTGAGCTGTCTGTCTCGACACCAGCAAGATTTCTGAGTGATGGTTATGCGGCAGCTTAAGACTATCTCAGTCCTGCCCTTCCTGCTGCTCTTGTCATACGCTTTTCATAGCAGTGTAAGTGCTTGTCTGATCCCACTGCAAGCCAGTTCAACTCCTGGGTCTGTGGAGCGGGATGTCAAATGAGTATCGATGCCCCTTGCTGGAGAAAAGAGTCTGATGGCCGGGTGTAAGGCAGGGCAGGATGAAGGCAAAGCCTGCTGCAAAACCCTGCCGTGGGAGAGAATAAAGCAAGCTTGAAGTGACCAGCAAGATTTCTCTGTCTGGCTTTGAGGACTGTAGTTAGGTAACACAAATCTTATGTTCAGTTTGCCAAGTTGGAGCTAAAATTGTCTGCAGCTGTTTTTCCATGTCTCTGACCTGCTAGGAGAAGGCCTAGAGAGGCTCTTCCCGTAGGGGATTGTTTGCTGGAGCGGAGTGGCCCTGACATGCCTTCCTACCCTGTCTCGCCCTTCTGGCAGGTACGGTGTGAGTGGAGTAATGTTGCCAAGTGGGCTGAAAAGTTGTTATTCCTCCCCATTATTGACAAGGTTAGTCTCTCTTTGTCATTGACCTTACCATGCCGCTCTGCAACCTCCAGTTGAAGGCAGCGGGGCGAGTGTTGGCCCTGGGCTGGAGGAGACCACGTTAGTTTGCCTGAAGCTGATCTGAGGTTGCATCTTGGAAATTTAGAATATGTTTATGCAATATAGCTGGTGGCAGAAACAGCATATATATATTTTGTTTGCATTGTAAAAATGCCTGCAGGAACTGCCTCAAATAGGTATGGTATTATCACTGGTGTAGCACAAGAAGAACAAGGGGGTTGTTAGCAGAACATTTCTTTGATAAGTAAACCTGCAGTAGCTAAATTGCTGTTTTCCACACGAGTGAAGTGCTTGTGAGCTTTCTAATTATGAAATGTGGAGTTATTTCAGGCAGGAAGCAAAATTTCAGTAATTTAAGGGCAGGTTTTATACTGTCTTGATCCAGTGCCAGAGAGCACTGACTGAGTGGGAGAGAAATGACATGCTTAGTGGTCAGAATGACTAAACTGGTGAGACTTGAAAAGCTAATGCTGCTCTACACCATTAGAAAACTGGCAGTCCCAGCATTTTAGTGACAGAAAGACTTTATTTTTAGTGTTGGCAATTGATCAGGTACTGGACTCATTTCAAGCTCTTCTCATATGGTACAGGGTACTAGCCTCCAACTGCTGTTGAAATAATGGGTATTAAAAATCATGTTGGAATTAGGGGAATGAAGATGATGAAAAGGAAGGGAGTAAAATGATAATCTAGATTGGATTGTGAAGTCAGTCCCACATGGCCTGTCTCTGGTTTGGAGCTGTGTGTTCTGGTCTGTGAAGGCACATGGCAAACGAGTCCATTGACTGCAGAGGGAAAGCACTCTGGAAAATCACTGTGTTGGGTCCTGTTTGAATGAGAGGTGAATCCGGTGTAGGTTGCTGGACACGAGAGCACAAGTCATATGAGGCTGGAGGGCTGGTAGAAGGGGTTGATCCCTGTGGCTCTTTGCCTAGTGAAATGCTTCTGTCTGTGGTCCTGACTGATCTTCCTAGATTTGCCAAAATGCTATTTGATCAATAGTGTTAATTGAGGGACAAAAAATGGCAATCCTGCATGCCTGTGTGTATCGTCCTAGCAGAAGTAAAAGCAGAGCAATTTATCTTTCTTCCTGTCTTCTTCCCAGTGCCGTAACATAGAGTGTGTGAGTGTCCAGCTGACCACCTCTTTCTTTACAGTGGTGGTTCCTGTTTATCCTTAAGAAGCAGAGCTTGGAAGCTTTGGCATGCCGGCGGCTACCTCAGTGAAAGCAGATAATGTACCAGCCAGCGGGGAAGTGAAGCGTGGTGCTTCAGCATTCACTGGCCACACCACGGCAGCATGGCTAAAGCAGAAGTCCTGATAATTAAAAAGAATTTCACAGACATTTAGCTAAGCAATCTATAGCCTAGTGCAGTGGGTATTTACATCTACCTCCTTGCATGGGGAGTTTCACAATGCGGCTTCTATTCAAAGCAATTCTCCACCTGACATTTTGTGCTGCTATTTCATCTTGAAAATGCTACATTCATGAAATAATTATGCCTTTGCACGTATTCCTCTCTTCCCTTGTGCTCTACTGGGTTTTTTGTTGTGCTAATCATTCCAAGAGATTTGTTGTTGGTTTCTTTTGATGACTGGCATGCACACTGCTGAGTATTTCTAGTTGTTGTGGGGTTTTTCCAGTGGAAAAATGTGACATAATCCATATCTCTTTTCCTGCTTACATGAGAAGTATGACTCAACTGCTGTTAAAAAATGAAACAACATAGCTAATTAATCAGACGAGAAAATGAATTAATACCCTTTATATGTCATTTCTCTCCCTTTCCTCCCTCTCTCTTTTAAAACAGAATTTACCTCCTTCTGCTGGTTCTAAGACGATTGTGTCAGAGTTAGGTTTGCACAAGAATTTTAAAGCATGAAGATTTTAAAACTGCGTTTGTGCTACAGAAGTGCCCATGCAGGATACCGTAGCCATAAGGACACCCAAAACTGGGTGTGAGGGGAGAGAAGGGAAGGTACAGAAGCTCCGTGTTTTTGCAGGAGCAACAGTAAGAGCTGTTTGTTGTTCCCGAAATCACTGGCAAGTTAACCCGTGCTGCTTGGAGATATAGGATCACTTGGAAATGGAATTTTTGGTGGTGCTGGTTCTGACAAAAGCCTCTTAAGAGTAGAGCTGTGATTATGAGACACAATGGCAAGGTCATACCTTCCAGTGCTGACAGTCGCTAGTGGTGACAGTTGCAAGGCTATTTTGGGAGTGCTTTTCTCTTTGTTTTCTGTGAACTCCTCTTTCTGCGTTCCCAGATTTAACCCTGATGCTGTTCAGCTGTCATCGGGCTTGCCTTCGTTGTGGAGCACTGCCTGGTTTGCAGTGTATGTTGTCATGCATTTACTCTTACTTTGCATTCAGTGGAAGATTGACTCCCTTCATCTCCCAGCTAACCATGTTCCATATGTTTTAGGCTTATGACATGAGAATGGTAGAGAAGTAAGTCTTGTCGTTTAATCCCTTTGACTGTGACCCATGTGTTGTGACAACATGACTTAACTGGCCTGCTAATTCTTCCAGCCCAGGGTATTAACAGTTAATGTTGCTGCTGGCATCAGTGTCATTCTCTGGTTTGCAGTAACTCTTTAGCCGTTTCTAAAACTCCTCCAAAAGCTGTAGTTGCATTAATCATATATATAACTTAAGGTTGGGGTAAAGAAAACCATCTCAAGCCTCAGGTTAAGAAGTGACCTGGTAAATCTTTACTCATGGAGGTTTCTCGTGTGACTGCTGGTAAGTCATCGAGGCTGGCATTCATCTCATCCTGTGGTAAAGGGGTTTGTGCTGGTCTGCAGCAGTGGGAAATGGCCTTACTGTGAGGGCAATACATCCCACCTAGCTTAGACAGGCAACTCCCTCTGGGTACACCTGTTTCTTTACACTTTGGAAATGTGGATAATATAAATCTTGTGCAAGGCAGGGTGTGGGAACATATGGCTGGGGCAGGAGGGACTCTGGCAACCTGGACTTAAACCTACTGAAGCTGTTGTGGGGGTCTCGGATTGAATTCAAGACTGTATTTTCATGCACACGGGGAATATTCTGCTTTTAGTTTAGTACCTTTTATGGCCTGTATTCACCGATACAGGTGAATACACTGGCTCTTCATTCAACCCAAAGAAAGCCTTTTAATTGGTTTGTGTATGATGTGGATCTGAGCAATCTTGTCAAAAACAGTCCCATCGGTAGTGTTAAGAAAGGGTGTGCTTGGTTTGTATGAACAAAACCCACTTTTGTTGCCTCATATCTAATGCAGAATATTTGTGTCTTATGGGTGGTGCAGCTTCTGCCACCCAAATGCATCTTGGTCGGGTTTCTAGCATGAGAGCATCATTCGTGAGGACAGAACTAGAGGCTTGGGCAAATAAAGCATCTAAGCAATGGCGGTGAGTCAGTTCTGGGTCAGGATGGCTGCAGACACATGACAAATCTCTGTGTGCTAGTCCTTCCCCACCACTGTAAAGTTCCCTGGATTTACAAAGAATTAAGTAAGGGGTGTCTGTAGGCACACATACATACCACACGCACGCACATCAGCAGCCTGGAAAGCTGGTGAGAAGTCACTGTAGACCCTGCCTCGGGCAGGAGGCACTGGACTAGAAGTATCCGAGGTCCTTTCCAATGCAGGGATTCCCTGGTGTCTGTGTCGGTGGTCTTTACCGGACTGGCACTGTTGTGTGTTGAGAGCTGGGTGCTCTTTAAACTGTTGCAGATGGTGCCTGCTCTGAGGATCACGTCGACTAAAATATGAACTGATTCAGCACAGGGAGGACTGGAGCAGCTTTCTGGGCAAACAGACACGTGGAGAAGGGGCGTGAAGATCTGTGCAAGAATGCCATCCCATGGATGTAGGGTTGTATGGAAGAGTATCAGAGGTGTTTGTTAATACTTTGGCTTAAGAGTGATAGAACTTGGGATCAGTGACGGAACAGGGAGACAAACCATGTCAGGGGAGGATGGATGAAGAGCTTTGAAGATGGTATCAGTACTTGATTTCTGGATTGGAGGAGGGTCTGGTAAAAGAAGTAATAACAGCACAGGCCAAGAGGTGCCATGCTCCTGGGTGGCTCAGGAGATGATGACTGGAGTAATAAAGAAGAGATGAAGCGTGGCCTTTTCTGGACTGTCGTCTAATACTCGGTTAAAAAACGCGGCATGCGTCCGACTAGCTAGTTTATGTATTGTATTCACATGTGACAAGCGGAGCTGCCAAGTATGATCTCGATGTGGGAGCCATGAGAATTGCTACCCGAGAATCCAACATGATAGGATTATGAGATTTTCACTCTTCTGCTCAGAGAAGTCACCGAGATAGAGTTCTGTCACAAGACTGAGGTGTTCATAGTAGAAACACGTAACACAGAAGCCAAGCATGTAGCCCTTTTTTCTCTTCCCTTCTTGCATATTTCCTCCACCTTGAGAAAATAGGTAGCTTCTGTCTCACATCCTGACCAACCAAGGAGGGAGCACCAGTGAATTAAACTTAGCCAAAATTGAAACCACAGCAGTTATTACAGGTTTCCTGGCTGACTTTGATTCCAAGCTCTTGTGTGCACACTGCTGCTATTTTATCACATGATTATATGACAGTGGGTGATGTGACATACTGTTTGTAAGCTGAATACTTACTCAATGGGGCTGCATGTAGAAATGCAGTGTGCTGTCAGGCAGGCTTACTCACCCCTGTCAGCTGCAGTGCCCATGCCACTAAGGAGCCGCAATGCTGAAACGTACATCTGACATGCTGACGAGAACCGTTCTGCCTGAAGACAGTTGCACTGGACGTTGTTCCTGTGTTTATGTTAAACTACCATGATACAGGGTAAGTTGTGGAGAAACAGTTGCCTCAATGTGGGTGCTGTGACAGCAGCGCTGGTGTGCTGTTATTGCCACTTTGTGTTGTGGGTTTGTAACCATCCCTCTTTTCTCCATGTAGAGGCGAAAAGGTGGGGTTTTTTCCTCACTCAGCTGAGCCCAAGTAATTTCTTAGGAATTTGTCAGGTGGTTTAGTAGCTCTCCTCTCTGCTATCCTGTATATAGTGGGAATGTAACACCAGTTATAGGCTGGGGGTTTGCTAAATGTGATACAGTCCCTAGAGAGGGAGCCGTATTATGCTCTTTACACTTTGCTGGAGCTTGATTCTTGGTCCTCTGAACCCTTCGGTCTCATCCTGTCTGGCTCCTATTACTCCCTGGTCTTCCTATCTCTGGCCTGTGGGGATGCCCAGGCGATATGCAAACCAAAAACCTTGGCAGGCGGTTGGAAGCGTCGCGCCGCTGAACCTCATCAGATGTTCGAGGATGCTGGCGTGCTCTGTATGCACTGAGGAAGGAGCAAACACTAACAATACTGCTATAATAATGGGGTTTCATTCAAGATGAAGATCAGATTTTGTCTGGTTGTTGAACAAGCCTTGCCAGACGAGCAGAGTTTTGCAGGGTTGTTCTGTGGCGTTTCCTGGTGTCCCCTGCTTCGTTATTGTAACGTAAACTTCATGCTTGAAAGAAGAACGCCTTGGCAATAGCTGCTGGCAAAAAGAAAGAACGCGCGGAGAGTGTCCCTGGCTGTAAAGGGCTACACCTGTTACCAGAGAGGGGGAAGCTAATCTGCCGTATCTGCAAATTTTAGAAACTGAGCACTTCCTCCCTATGGAAAAACTGCTAAATGCTGGTCCCCTGCCAGGAGCTGAAGGAACACCGTGAGCTGTGGGTGGAGACTTGCTCGGCGATGCCCAGGATTTAAATCGTATGAGCCAACTTTCTTTGAGCAGTCAGTGGGTAATTCTGGGCACTGGATGCAGTTTGCATCAAAGACTGCTAAAACTGTAATACATTAGTGCCGTTCCAGAAGCACTTGGAGCTAACCGACTGCCAAGAAAAATAGAAGGATGGCAAGAGATTAGCCTGCTGAAGATCTCAGATTAGAGGGAAAGATAGCCACTGCATACTCCCCCATCGCATCGCCTTGAAGGTTGTATTGTATCTTCTACAGAGACAGAAGATAAAGAAGGAGTTAAAAGTTTGGAGACAAAAATACTGTGCTCTTAGTCAACTTTGCTATTAGCCTCTTCTGCGTGTGTAACCAGGCAGCTGAGGGTTAGCAGGCCCTAAAATTGAAAGAATTAAGCCTATCCGTGTATGTACTTTTCTACATGCAAAGCAAATTTCAAGGGCAATTTGGGAGAGGGAGTGTTTCCTCACATTAAATAACTACCCACCGAAAAAGCAGTCTTACTTCTGAACCAACTGCTTTTGACTTTCCTCCCTTTGGGGTTGGAGGGGCAGGCATCTGCTTCGTAATGTTGCTGTCCCGTGTAGTTGTTCTTACAACGTTCCCAAGGACCGTGATATCTAACAGAAGAGGAGAACTTTGCATAGCGATAGATCCTCTTGGGTTACTAAACTTATCCACTCTCCTATATTTAAGCTTGGAGGATTAATAGTACTTAAATGAGGACACATCTAACCCTTTTACTTCCTCTTTGTCCTGTTCTCCTTCCTCCAGTATAGAATCATAGAATCATGGAATGGTTTGGGTTGGAAGGGACCTTAAAGATCATCTAGTCCCACCCCCCCTGCCATGGGCAGGGACACCTTCCCCTAGACCAGGTTGCTCAAAGCCACATCCAGCCTGGCCTTGAAGACATCCAGGGATGGGGCATCCACAGCTTCTCTGGGCAACCTGTTCCAGTGCCTCACCACCCTCTCTGTGAAGAATTTCTTCCTGACATCTAATCTCTAAACCTCCCTGATTTCAATTTATACCCATTACCCCTTGTCCTATCACTACAGGCCCTTGTAAGAAGTCCTCTCCCAGTACCCTTGTAGCCCCTTCAGATACTGGAAAGCTGCAATGAGGTCTCCTCGGAGCCTCCTCTTCTCCAGGCTGAACAAGCCCAGTTCTCGCAGCCTTTCGTCATAGCAGAGGTGCTCCAGCCCTCTGATCATCTTTGTGGCCTCCTCTGGACTCGCTCCAAGTGGTCAATATCCTTCTGATGTTGAGGGCTCCACAGCTGGACGCAGCACTCCAGGTGGGGTCTCACCAGAGCAGAGTAGAGGGGCAGCTGACTTACTCGCTGACTTTCAGTAACCTCAGGTAACCCAGTTTGCTCAGCCAGAAGATGAACTTTGCCCTCTGAATCTCAGTGAATGCGGTTGTGGGGTTGGGGTTTTTTTGGTGTGTTGGTTTTTTTTGGTTGTTTTTGTGTGTGTGTGTGTTTGTTTTTTAATGTGGTGTTTTGCAGTGCTTAATTTTGGCGGATATGCACAATAAAACATGCAACAGAGATTTTCCAGAGGGGTGGCAACAGGCAGGTCTCTCAAAAATTTCAGGTGGGCAAATGCGTGCCCTGAGTACTTCTCAGCAGTGAGAATTTCCGTTCTTTAATTCATAGCTTGGTAAAATGAAGTCATGTATGAAACTACTACCACCACTAACGTGTGGGCTGGCGTGAATGCTGTGATAACATGGAAGTGTTCATCGGTTCATACTTCAGAAGCATACGCAGAAATACATTGCAAGCCCTGAAAGCTGCCATTTTATCTGTCATAATGTCTGTGCGTGTTTGCTTAAGTTCTTAATGTGTAGAAGTTCTTCAGAAATTACCAGTTTGACTCATTTTCCCCATTGTTGGCCTCACAATTATTGCTCCAAGATGTGTTACGTATGCCATAGCACGCTGACACAAGCAGTGTGTTTTCTTAGGGTTTCTGACTAAAAAATGGTGCAAGTAGTCCTATGCCTGGTAGTTTCTTACATGAGACAGTGAGATTTTCCGAACTGAAGAGGGGTTATTCCACACCTCTGTCAAATCCCATTTTCTGAAACTCCTCCTCCACCTCACTTTTTAAAATCTTGGCCAACGTAATTAGTATTATGTAACACTACAAAAATGTAAAAAATTCTTGCATTTTGGTATTTGAGGCAGGCAAGACATGGTACCTACTAATGTTAACGCAGCCCCAAGTCATTTAAAAACTGTTCGCTTTGCGCAGCTCCATGGTTATTTCTCTTCTTACGTGTCACTAATTAATACTAAAATAAATATTTGCCAAGCACTGTCACATTGCTGATCACGTAACTTGAACAGCAGTTTGTCATGACACGTAGGTGCAGAAGGGTGGAGTGAGGGTTGTTTTTCTTAGATATTAAAGAATACGTTGCTGCTCCGTTAAGGATTAATACACCTTTGGGCTTGACTTTACCTTTGCGGCAAACGCAGGCGACAGGCGCGAAATGCGCTGTGGTTCCTGCGGGGAAGCGAGCGACTGCCTGCTGTTGTCAGCACCCGTGTAGCTTCGGCACTTCTGGTTTATCTCTTCGGAAGCCAGGCGAGTCAAATTACTGCAGATTTCTGGGTAGGAGCAGGTGGGGGTTGATTGCATTATCCCTCTGTTTCTAGCGTGCATTCCGTAGGAAGCATCGAGATGGGGACCAGCAGAACTAGGAGGCCAATAACAGGCAGGAATTTTTGAAAGGGGGGGAAGGGAGCACTTTTATGCATCTAACCACAATTAGAGTCTGCTGTGACCAGTAGCTTGAGCAAGAACTGCTCTCTTCTCTTAGCCGATTCCCAGTACGTGTAGACATAGTGGGTGTATTTGGGTGGTTTAAATGATAAACAGTGTAAATACAATTCTCATATCAAATACATACAAAGCTTACACTATAGAGACATTCTTCAGTCTAAATTTAGAGTTACACTCAAACTGCAGGTCATACTTAGATACAGCAGAGCAGTAAGTGTGCACAGGCATGAACCACCTACCTCGCTGCTTTGTCAGAGCCATGCTGGTAAAATTCTTCTCTGCAGCTATAATTCTTTACTCAGAATCGCTTGTGCTCACTGCATGAGCAAACTTTCCTTGTCTGTTCTTGGAGCAACACGCTTTTAGATGAAGTGAGTTTTATTTAAAAAGTGTTACGTAGTGGTTGTATTCCCAGGCTGACATGTAAATAACTCATCAATAAAACCGTAAGTGTATTAATTTGAGGTGTGTTGAGGGACAACTTGAAGTGTATCACAATAAATATGGGCAGCAGTGAAATACAGATCAGCTTTGAGTTTTACAGACTCAGACTCGAATTCCCAAAACATCGCTCCTTGAACAGAAAAGGGATCATTATGTTACCCTGTATATCCATGTACACTTCTTTGTGCATTGCATACTTTACCTTCCTACTTCCCTGGGATGCGTTTTTATGGATGTAAGCCACTAAGAGATTTGCTTGTGTAGTTTGCAGGATTATGGAAATCAGGAGGGCATCCCTTCTAGAATGCGTCTTAAAATTAATGACGTGCATATTGAGTGCACATTGGTTTCACTGTACAGTAGGAATGTTTGGCTTGTGTTTCCTGCTCTCATCACCTGCTGAGACGTGGTACATCTGTACTACTTCAGCAAGAGGGTTAAATTGCAGTGAGAAAAATCCTGATTAGATGGTAAGAGAAATTACCCACTGAGAGGATGGTGAATCCCTGGGACAGGGCCCAGACCAGCCATGGAGTCTCCATCATTGCTGACCGTAACAACTGGCTGGAACAGGCTCTGAGCAACTGATCTAGGAGCAGATTTAACACTGCTTTGAGCAGGAGGTTGGACCAGGTGATGGTCCCAGGACCAAACCTTGCTCCTGAGGCTGGTGATGGAACCTAGTTTGTATCCACGTTGCTCAGGCCTAACCATGTCTTACCTCATTGTGCTGAGACCTGGGATTCCTCCAACCTCACTGTGATGCTCTTCAGTCCTCAAGATCTTTGATTTGGGTTGTTGCGCTTTTTTCCAGTTCTACTGCCTGAAATAATCGAAGGGAACTCACCCAAGCTGGGTTTACAGGATGAAGCTGTTTCATGCCTGAGGGTGCAAGAGTGTTAATGGACTAAGCATGGCGCACAGAGCCACCCCAGGAACAGTCTCATCCATTCTGGGTTTGGTGCAGTCCCTGAAGTAAACTATTTCTGCAATTATGCTTGTGCTTTTCTGGCAAAGGTTAAGGTAAACCAGTCTAAAACAGCGGCAGGAGACGTGAACACTTCAGCATGGGCTCAGTTGGGACTTGGGTGCTTGAGTCTGCTCCTGGGGCCTCCTTTCCTAGTGCCATAGATGTAGCCTGTGTTTTTTTGTGTTTGCCAAGTAACTGTACTAGCAGTTAGTTTTCTGGAGCGTGCTTCCTTAGAAGCCTCCATAGAAATCTAAAAGCTAGTCTTTTGCATGGCTGCTTGAGCGCCAAGCACATGTAGGAGTAACTTGTGTTTGCGGGGTAAAAGGCTGGTTTTGGATTTGCGGTTGCAGTAGGAGTGACAAAAGTTGGATGTCCTGGTATAGGGCATGCCTCTCCTTTGAAATGAGCAAAGCAGCGATTCTCTCTTTTGGGGAGGGGGGTGTTCATTACTTGCTAGCATAGGAATGGAGAGGCGGCGTTGCTTGTTATAGACGAGTGATCATCTGGGAGTCATCTGACTGCGGAACTGACGGATGTGCCCACATCAAGCTGTGCAGAAGGACTGAGTGCTGAGATTTTGGAGTAATTTCAACCAAGCTGATTCCCCCTCTGGTAATGAGGAACGGGGCTTCTGCCTGCAGACGGACCCGCATCAAAAGTCAGTGCTTTCGCCTCCTGGTCATGCTTGGTGCTTCTCAGCTGAGGCACATGCATTTGGATGAATGTATTAAATTGCCAGCTCATCCTTAAATAGCAGCCTCCAGTGAACTGTAAATGCAATGCAGAATGTGCTGCAGCCAGGAATTTGAGGAAGGAGGAATTCCACCCAACAGAAGTGTTGAGACTTGAAAATCTAGCTAGGTTTTCTTCTGGCAACTTCAAAGCTAGCAGGCCTCTAAATGCAGACTCTGGAATTAATACAGTGGCTAATAAAGGGTTGTCGTTCTCTTTAGTAGCTCTCAGGGTCTGCAGAGCTAGCAGGGAAAGCTGTACTTTGTTATAGTCAGGAAAATGAACAGATGCTGCAGAATAAAGAAGTTACTAACTTATTCTGAACTCTGCTTTGGCTGTGGTTACGTTGGACGAGGACAACACCCAGCATAGGGATGGTGTGCTTCAGTCAGCCTTCTGGACCTCGTGCTCTCCCTGCTCATCCCTACCACTAGTGATACCTCGCTTTGTTCGCTGTTATCATGTTATTTCATTGACGTTTTGAGGAAACAGTGTAATCTAAATAGCTTGTCTTGCTTAGAGGAGCTTGATGCCCTACCTAACTCTAATATGGATATATCATTTTACAGTGTGCCCTCACTCCAGGGAGATAACAGTGTGGGAGAGAGAAAGGAAGCAGATCCATCGGTGAGAAGTAAAGCTTGAGTAAATTCAGAGGTTGTTCACCTGGCGATTCTGTGTTACAGTTAATTTCTGAAAGTTCTGACATTAATTTATTCTATTTCACGAACTTCTGCTATCTTAAGTGTTCAGGTGTGCTAGCTAACAGTGTGGGAAATTCAGCTCAGGAATTATCTGCTGTCAATAAACTGCAAATGGAGGTTGTACTCTTGATTTAACACCAACACCTTCCCCCTCCCCTTTTCTCTTCAATCCTTCACTCCCTGGATGTCCCCCCTCCCTTTCTCCCTCAGGCCTGTATAGATGAGAACCTGGACATGGTGAAGTTCCTTGTAGAAAATGGAGCCAATGTGAACCAGCAGGATAACGAGGGCTGGACCCCTCTTCATGCCGTGGCATCGTGTGGCTATCTGAACATAGCAGAGTGAGTGAGTTTCAGGCTGTTCTGAGTATTTGTAACACTTTGCACGTCTTCCTCTCCGGAGCAGGTACACAGGCGATTGGTGCTCTGAGACTTCTCCCACGTCTTGGGAAGCAGTGCTGAAAATAGATGCATTTCTCCTGTTGCTGAATTCTTAATTTGTGAGGATTAAGGTGGAGCCTGCAACTGGCTGCCTTTTGCTGATCCCATTACAGTGACTTATGATTCATCAGATACTTCAGCGAAAACGCCGAGCAAAAGGGAAGCGCAGTGGCTGATGGGCAGCACGCTCACAGAGCGACGTGGAAGGGAGCCCAGCTCTGCTGCTGCTGTCTGCTGTGCGCTTCCGTCAGCCGGGAGCCCATGTAGAACTCTGAGTGTTACCTCGGAGCCGAGCGGGATTTTATTCCTCTAACTGAACAGTCCTGCTTCTGTATAAAATGTCCATGGGTGTAATTACCCATGTGTGGCTATTCTGGTGTAAACCCCCAACAGTAGATACGTGGCGCACTGCAGTGCAGTTCAGAGGGGGACTGCACCAATGCTTTCCCTTGTTCTGAGGCTTTGCAAAGCAGCCACCTTGTCTCACCACAGACAGGCCTACGTGAGCGGAACCGCAGCCGTGTGGAGACTGAGACACCTGCACTGTTCTGGGCTCCGCAGTCACCCATATGCCAACAGCATCTTTTCTTTTTCTTCACATTCAGACCTTACCTTTCTGTCTCTTGCATGCTGTCTGACAGAAGATGGAGAAGTAGATAAAAGTAGCTTTAAAAAAGGCTTTATCTTACTGTGGGTTTTTTATGTTTACAGCACAAAATACTAGGCTCAGTTTGGCCATACCCAGGTGAAATTCTGAGGCCTGTCAGAGATTAGGTCATTTACTGAGTACAAACATAAAATACGTAGAAAAGAAGAGACAGTAAATGTAAGATGTGCAGTAGATGTTTAAAGCAAAGCAGTAACCTGTTCTAAGTGACTCCCAACAAAGATTTGAGTCGTCTTGACACAGTTTCTAATTCCAGGGTTTGAAATAACATTCTGCATCTGATCTGGGTGTTCATTGTGCTCACAAAGGACCAATAGTCTGTTTGTCCCAGACAAGATACTGATACCAGACTACTTGTACACCAAGCTGCTCTGAGAGTTTGAGAATTGCTTAAATATATGACCTGGAGTGCTAGAATAACTGGAACCAAAGAGTAGGAAAACGTAAATGGTAGTTTCCTAATGGAAATATTTGTTCTGAGTTAGAGGCTGCATTATAGCTTAGAAGAATAAGGGAAAACAATAGTATTTCTCAAGATAGTCCTCCACAATATATTCTAGCAAAAAAGAACTTTTTCAGGGGCTCATTTATGTCTGTTTTGTACTCCTGAACAGTTCTTAGCTCTCTGGATGATCCTTTATCAGTTTGTTTTTTCTTCTTCCCAAATACTAGCTCTTCAAATATATTGTTATTCTTTACCAGTCATACCATGCTTATGTGTTTAGTCCATCACAGCTACCAAAAAGTTACCAAAATTTGAATACTAATAACTATTTCTCAATGACATTGAAAGTAAAGTTTAAAACTAAACAACCTCACCCTCCTAGATTTGTGTGTTTAAACAGATACTTCTTTTACTTCCCAAAATTTTACTGCTTACAAGATGTACAAGCCAAAGAAGACATGATCCTGAATGAACTTTTGGTATGGTTACAGAAAGGTAAATTAAAAAATTGATGATGGCTTGGCCTATTTTAATGTTTCTTTATTTATTTTAAAAACATAATTGATCAAATTAGTGCAAGAACTAGGGGTGTTTGAATAACTGTAGAGAAACAAAAACTGTGAGCCACTGACCGGAGGCCTTCAATTAATAAGGAACTTTTTCAGTCTAGAAGTTTGATAAGAAGAAGGTATTCATTTGGTAATTGAACTTGAATGAGAAAGGCACATATTTTGTTCTGGTACTTGACTTACTGTGTAAGTTGGTCTGAAGCCTGCACACAAGGTCTAACACGTCGGTGTGGGTCTCATTCACGTAGGTACTTGATTAGTCATGGAGCCAATGTGGCCAATGTGAACAGTGAAGGTGAAGTCCCGTCTGACATCGCAGAGGAAGCAGCCATGAAGGACCTGCTTCTGGAACAAGTAAAGAAACAAGGTAAATCAGTAGTGGGATTGATTATGTGAGAGTTGGACCTCTTAAGAGTTTCTGTAAGAAAATTCAGTCAGCTTACTGTCTGTAGGTGATGAGGTCTGAAATCTGGCCCAAGAGGCAGCAGACAAATTTTGCTTTGGTAGCAGGGCAGTGGAACAGATGCAGGTTTGTGTGTGCAGTCTCTGTCCTTAGGGTTCTTCAAAGCAAGCTAACACAGTACTGAAATCTGAGTCATTAGGTCTGTTTGCTTTTAAAGTGAGATTTTACTTGTGACCTCTGTTATCAATGAAAAGTCTGATTTCACTAAGACTTGATAATACAGCTCTGCCAAGAACAGGGACCAGGAAGTTAGTATGTCTGGCCTGGAATGACCTGCCTTATCCTGATCCTTCCCTAAACATATTCTGCAGGCCCATCTCCTCTGCCTTTTCCCCCTTCTCATCAGGTATGCCTGTCTGAGGGGCTGCTCTCTCTGCTGTCCCTGCAGAAACATCACTGGTAGAAGAAACATCTTGGACAGTGTAATTTGTGTTGTGATTAAAAAATGCTTCATCACTGTAACATTTTCTTCATGCTCATGAAATCTGTGAGTGGTTAGGTGTCTGTACGTATGTGTAAGAAGTTTAAACGCTATCTATGAAGTTCATCAGGAATGTTTTTGAAGGATGCATTTATCTCAGCTATGTGGGAAGTGATGAACTGAGACAACTTGAGCTGATGTAGACTGCACTGTCCACACTGGAGATACGTGGAGTGCATACTTACCCTGAGCAGAGAAGATTGACATTAATTGCATATACACACACATATGAAAAATATTTCCCAGGAAAGTGGTACAGTGTTGGAACAGGGACCCAAGGAATTTGTGGAATTGCCTTCACTGGATGTAGTCAACACTCAGCCGCATTCAGCCGGGAGCCATTTGATCTGGGTCTGAAGTTACCCTCCTTTGAGCAGGAATTTGGGCTGGAGACCCCCGAAGATTCTTTCCAGTCTAGTTTATTTTATGACTGCAGGTTGATGTTGAGGTTGTTTGCATGATGGATTGAATCCAGTCCTCTCTAACAGATACACTCTACTTGACACATGGTGGCTATTTTATTTTTGAAGCTGTTTTGTATGGTTTGGAAGAGGCGACTCCCTTGCTGCTTTGTCAACCGTGTTACTGTTCCACTGCTGAGTTTCTAGCCGCCCATCTGACAGCTTGTTGTTACTTGTGTTAGTGTTCCCCTCAGAAGATTGTTGCAGGATCATGTTCCTTCTGGTAAATAGAAACTTTTCACTTTCTGGGCTAGTGGTGTTTGTGACAAGGTCATTCTTATTTTGTTCCCCTTTTCCCTCCACTTTGAAATAAGATTAAATAGTCCTTTTCTCTTGTATTTAGTTTGCTAAAAAAGAAGAATTGTGTCTGTGGTCAGCGTTTGTTTTACTGGGCTGTCCAAACTGTGCCTGTCTCCTCTCTGCAGTCAGGCCTCCTTGGATGCCCAGAAAGATAGAGATCCTTTCTTTACTTTGGTGTAAGTTGTTTCTCTTGAAAGTGGGTGTCAAGAACTGTACATGGTAATAACATGGTTGAAACCTTGCTAAGGCAGTAATTCTGCCTCAGCTGCAGATATTTTGCCTGACACTTCTTGGGATTCTGCTTAGCTTCTTCATTGCCTCACCACATTAGTGGCATCCTGCTAAGATGCCCTGAAACAACCATCTGTCTCCACCGTGAAGCTTCCCATTGACACAGCTTAAAAGGATCGTAACTGCTAGAGTAAATGTGGTATGAACTTTAAATAAGCGTCCATCCAGCTCTGTAGCCCGCCTTCAACAGCAGTGATAAGCAAATGCCTGCTGCAACCTGTAACAAGAAGACAAGTGTGTGTGATTCCCCTCCCAAACATTTTCCCAGCCTTCAGCACTGCTTCAAGGAATTCCTGAGCCAGATGGGCTTTCTGTGTACCCGTGAATCCCCCGTGGCTTTCTGTTTTGTGAACTCGTGCAGCCCTTGTTGGAAACTCCTGGCATGTATAGCATTATGTTTAATAACTACAAATTGGTCTAATCCTTGTTCTAAAGCCAGTTGTATTCTAATCTTCACAACATCCTGCGGTAATGGGTTTCACAGTTCAGACTCTGACTTGATAAGTGTTTTTTTTGTTCTGTTTTAAACCTAATGCCCCATGATTTAATTTGGAATCATGTCGTTCTTATACTGAAAGAACTAATCCATAGGGACACTTGCTCTTTCGCACCCTTCTTGATTTTTGAGATTTGTTGTCATCTCCTTCATATTTTCTCCTGAGTTAGCAAGCTGTACTCTGGATAGAGAGCAGCTCCGAGGAAAAGGACTTGGGGGGACTGGTTGATGAAAAACTGAACATGAGCCGGCCGTGTGTGCGGGCAGCCCAGAAGGCCAACCGTATCCTGGGCTGTATCCGGAGAGGTGTGGCCAGCAGGTCGAGGCAGGGGATTCTGCCCCTGTACTCTGCTCTGGTGAGACCCCACCTGGAGTGCTGCGTCCAGCTGTGGAGCCCTCAACATCAGAAGGATATTGACCACTTGGAGCGAGTCCAGAGGAGGCCACGAAGATGCTCAGAGGGCTGGAGCACCTCTCCTATGACGAAAGGCTGCGAGAACTGGGCTTGTTCAGCCTGGAGAAGAGGAGGCTCCGAGGAGACCTCATTGCAGCTTTCTGAAGGGGGCCTACAAGGGTCCTGGGAGAGGACTTTTTACAAGAGCCTGTAGTGATAGGACAAGGGGTAATGGGTACAAATTGAAATCAGGGAGGGTTAGATTAGATGTCAGGAAGAAATTCTTCACAGAGAGGGAGGAGAGGCACTGGAACAGGTTGCCCAGAGATGTTGTGGATGCCCCATCCCTCGATGTCTTCAAGGCCAGGCTGGATGTGGCTTTGAGCAACCTGGTCTAGTGCAAGGTGTCCCTGCCCATGGCAGGGGGGTTGGAACCAGATGATCTTTAAGGTCCCTTCCAACCCAAACCATTCCGTGATTCTATGATTAATCCTGTGTGGAGCTGTATTGTACTTCTGATTGATAGAGCGCCTCACGTGACCTCATTATCCTGGAAACTCCACTTGCGAGAACAAGTCTAAGGTACTAAACCAACCTCCTGCTGGTTTAGTGACAATTGACACAGCCCATCAGCCAGACCCACCTGGCTTCTCCGCATCGTAGCAGTTGTTTCCTGGGGTGGGATAACTCTTGTTATCAGAAAGCCCCACAGTCTGGGTCTGTGTTATACCAGAAGTGTGTAGTGATAAACTTACTTGATCTGACTTCATCTAAAGCCATCAGAGTAGATTTGGGTTCAGCCTTCTATGCTCCAAGTGATTTAGAATCGTGTTTGGTCAGAATCTGGTGGTTTGCTGCTCAGTGGAATTAACTAAATATTCCTTTTGGTGTGCCTGGCATGAATAGCTCTGGTGCTGTACAGGTCTCTGTGCAGCTTGTATTGAGTTTTGAGTGAGCATACGGTTGGGGGGTCATGCTGCGGGAGATGACTTAGGATCATCTCTTCAGATCTTCACTGCAGATGATACTCTCACTAGAGTTTAATTCAGTTTGTTAAGCTGTTCTTCATGACTTTGTTACTTCAGTCTAGGCCACTGTGTATTTCGAATGCAATCCCACAGTTCACAGTTGAGCTGCTAGTTAGTTGGGCTGGTTTGCAACCAGTGGCTCAGTGTTCAGAGCTTTTAAGTCAGTCAGCTTTGAAGTCTCTGTCAGTGATGCAGGAGTTCTCCCAGCTCCTAGAAGATGTATTTGCTGATTTTTTTTTTTTTTTTTTAAAGTGTGGCAGAGTGCAAATAGTTTACTGATATTGTATAGCAAATGAATCACAGGGTAAGTTTAAGCAGCTGAGAGCTTTCACTTGATAATTTCTTCTGTGCTTTGCCCTCTTAGGTGTAGACCTAGACCTGGCAAGAAAAGAAGAGGAGCAGCAAATGCTACAGGATGCCCGACAGTGGCTGAACAGTGGGAGAATTGAAGACATAAGGCAGCCTCGAACAGGTGCCACGGCTCTCCATGTTGCTGCGGCAAAGGGCTATTCTGAAGTCATGAGGTAGGACCTCCTTCCCAGGGCTGATGCACTGAATCAAGGTTGGTTTTCATAAGGAATACATCAAGCTTTATAGTTGAGAGACATTTGTTTCATCCTGAGATTTTCAGTCTGCTGTTTATCAAAAGGTTCTGTAGATTTATGTACCCAACCACAGTGATTCACCTAGAAATACACAGGGACTGGAAGATTCCCTTCATACCTCTAGGCCTTTAAAGTGATGAAAGCTGTTCAGAGTGTGAGACATAAATTAGAAGGTTTAATTTTCACTCTTAGAGTAATAGTTTTAGGACTAGCAAGGTAAAAGTATTAGGGGATAAAAGCATAATTTCAGCCTACAAAGTGACAATACGTGTTGCATGATGATCACAAACACACAGTTTAGGTGACCAGTCTAGTGGAAAAAAGCAGTGTCCATGCCTGTCTCACCATCCCCTGCTCCTTAACCCTCCTGCTCCTGCAGCCATCAGCAGTGACAGAGGGGTACCCACACAAAACAGTTATGCTTCTACTTAGCACTAACAAGCTTATTATGAACATAAACTTGCCCAATGCAGTGTTTGCAATAAAGCATTAATATTTCTACAGGTAAGGTCAAATTAAGGTTTCCAACAGCACACTTTCTTATCTGCTCTTTATGTATGGGTGGAGCTGTCCGTAAACATCAGCAGGGTTATTGCCCACATTAAAATCCTTTCTGGAAGTTTTCGTCTATCTTGATCCTTAATTTCGTAGCTTTAAGTGTGTAAGACTTGGTGTGTAAGAGCTGTTTCTTATCAAGCTCTAGTAATTTTGTTGTGCTCCATGTTTCCTATTTGTATTCATTCATTAAAGCTCATAATTGAGTTATATGCTGCCTGTGCCTGTACCGTGCCCAAGAACACTAACCTAGCACAGCTCATGTGGAACAGAAATGTCAGTCTCCTGAATGTGAGGTGTTGGTCCCGTGGACTTTCCGTGGAGGGTTGTATATCCAGTACTCGTCAGTGAGGCTCTGCATTTACTATTTGCTGGGTGACTAGTTCTGGACAGCTACTTCTTGGCATTAATCGGTACAACAATAAACAGATCTCATGGAGAGCTGACATTGTTTCACTTGTGTATTTTATGGCCACCCTGTAAGTTCAAATGCAAAGCTTCAGGGACTTAAACCAAAGGGGCTGAAAGCCAGGAGCTAGCTAACTCTCAAATCAGATGTGGAATTTGTCTGTGACCTTGAGTCTCTTAGCAGCTATGTTCCTCCCTTTTGCCAGCTGGAAAATCAACATTAAGTCAGCACCTAATTTAAATTGCATTTCCCAGAGAAAGACACTGCTGCTATAGGATGGCTGTGTTTTCTTTGGCACGGCAATGCATCGGTGTAAAGCTGCAGGAGTTTCAAAACTGTTGATGCCACTCTGGGATCATGCTGGGTTTCCCTTGTGCTGCAGAAAGGTGCCTCTGGATGGGGGAATTTCCCACAGTGGAAATTGTCAGTAGCGGTTTTACCAGACTTGAAGAATTACTCTGGGATGTTCTTCAGTATTTAAGCAACTTGGATAATAGTCAGTTCTGATACACGAGCCGCTCAGTACTTCCATCTGATCACTGCTGTACCAGTGCGCATCTGTCTCTGAAGCTTCAGACAACAATTGGCTCTCTTCTGCTCCTTCTGTTTAGGAATATTCAAGCTCCAGGTGCTGTGCGACACTGACACGCTGCTCTGGTAGAGAAGGGAGTGGGTGGAAGGTGAACAACAGTAAATGTGATGTGAGGGTGTTCCCAGGCAGGTTCACTTGGGGTGGGATTTGCTTTAACTGTGCAAGGACTAGTCTGCAAAATGCATTTTGGGTTGTTTAACCCAAACGTGGGCTGTTTGACTTGCAAATTTCACATCAGTCAATCACAGTAATGGCTTCTTATGTGGCAGTCCTGCTGGCATCACTTCCTTATGGATCGTTCCCACAGCGTGAGCTTGTTCTCTGGTGGAACCAAGACTGAGCTCCAGTTACCACACGTCCTTTTCCTGCCAGGGGCTGTGCTTGGCTCCCCGTTACGGAGATGGCAGTCTGCAGAGATGGTTACTTAGTGCCTGGGCAAGTCTGGTGTTCACTGGAGCAGGAGTTTGGACTGGGTCACCGATGCCAGATTAGAAATTAAGGTGTTCTTCCAGTTGAGGACATACTGAAAGGGAACCTTATCCATTAGACACATTCCAACGGGTTTTAGAGAGAAGTCACTTTTCATTTCCTGCCCTTTTCTGTTAAAGTTGTAGGCACATCTAGTGGGACGTTGTGTAGGGGAATAAACAAGAAACTACTGGCTTATTGTTAACCTTGTTACCTACTCTGGCTGATGGTGTGAGCCCTTCTGGGTCAAGAGGTCATTCTCGGGTGGGCAGAAATCGATATTGCTTCTTCCCTCAGGCTCTTGATCCAGGCTGGCTTTAGTCTGAACATCCAGGACAACGACGGCTGGACTCCGCTGCACGCTGCTGCGCACTGGGGAGTGAAGGAAGCTTGCTCCATCCTGGCCGAGGCACTGTGCGATATGGACATCAGGAACAAGCTGGTTAGTGCGCATAGATGTTGGCACAACCTATGCAGTGTATTTTATAGCCAGATGAATATCAGTTTCATTGCCTACCACTTGATCGAACGCCATGGCAAAGTTAGACGGCGAGCAGTTCTCCTGGCATGTGCACTGGAGCATTTAAAAGTGTCAGAAAATAAAGACTTTTGATTAGAGGAAGGCAAAAACAGTTTCAGGTATTACTGGAAAAGATCAATGAGTAAACTTTAGGATCAAGATTGTAAGAAAGGATGAGGGCTGATCTGTGTCTTCCTGTTTTAGTGTAATCCTGATGAATTAAACAACAGCAGAGAAGACAATCTTGGAATGCAAAATAATATGCCAATATTAAGGTATAAGGTGCTGAAAACTAGTGAACTTGAGCAACTGGCAGCTCATGAAAAGGGAAATGGAAAAATTGACTCAGATTCCTGAGAAATGAGTAAAGAAAAATAGGATGGAAGGAAAAAAAAGAAAAGGAGGAAAAAAATTCCTCTTCCATCCTAATAGATGTTTTTCCTTGAAAAGCCCTGGATTTTCAAGGGCTGACACGTGCTTGTCCAGGGCTGTTCTTTGTGTTCCCCTCCCTGCTGTAATATCCAGGCAGTGTCCGTGAACTGCTTCCTGCTGGAGCAGATTCAGTTGTACCGTGGCTGCTTCTGCAGGAGGAAAAGAGGTTGTATGTGCTTGGAACAGCACTGGGGGATGAAAGCAGGCAGGAGAAGTTGATAAGAGAAACGTGCACTGTATGGGTTGAGTGCATCTGGAAACTGAGGTGAAAGAAGGAGCCATGTTATCATGGCTCTTTGCATCCAAAATACAGGGAATTGGTTTTGGTTTAAGTGCTGTCAGGTGGTTTTCCAAAATGCTCAGAATGTGGGTGGGTTTTGTATGGTGCTATACTTGAAGAGCTACACAGCTGTAGCTGCTGCATTACCTGTTCTTTCCAGTCAAGGGTTGTTACCTTGCTCAGTCAGATGGCCACGACAGCCTGTGTGTGTTTGTTCCCTAGCCAGCAGGTTGTTAATAAAATGGTTATTTTAGCTTTAGTGAAAGCTAAATAAAATGTAACTGATTTCTTGGTTTGTGCCCCAGAGTAATTTTTCTGTTTTGTTTTGTTTTATTTTGTAAATCCCCTTGGATATGGAAATGGCTCCCAAATTTTGTGGCCTGCTGAAGCTTGGCCACCTTTCAAGAGGTTTAAATACATGATGATAGAGTAGAGCGGGTTGATCACAGTCCTTCTCAGAACAAGTGTCTTTTTGAGAAACCTGGAAACCCAAATGTGTAAGTCCTGGCTGCTACATCTAAGCAGCATCAATCAGGGAACTGCACTTCCATGATTAAGGCTGCTCTGATCATGGATTGAGACGTGAAGCTACCGTCACTGTCGCGTGGCTGGCCCTGCTCTGGAGTGAAATAGTATGTTGCTTAGTGTTTGGCGAGGGAGGATGTGCAGCATGTTTACTTTTGTTCTTTATGGGCAAATAGTGCTTTTCTGAGTATTAACACCGTGCCGTATCGGATCTCCTCTTGTCTCCTCTTGCTGCGTCAGGGCCAGACACCATTCGACGTGGCTGATGAGGGGCTGGTTGAGCATTTGGAAATGCTGCAGAAGAAACAGACTGTGGTGAGTTTCCGGCAGATCATTTTCCAACTCTCAAGTTCCTTTTCATGCACGAGTGTTCTCTAAGACACATGGCATCAACAGACACGTGAAGCTGACACGCATAATGTTTTTTGTGTTAGCCATTGGGAATCTTTAATTACACCAATATTTTTAATGGCTAGAATTCTGGAAGAGTGGATGACTGCATCAGGAAGGTCAGTGGCATGCTGACATGCGGAATTACATGCCCTAGTAAGGAATGTATAGTTCATCTTTGGAATTGTTACTATTCTGCAGTTACTTTGTTAGCTGGCAAGCTCGGTAACATCAACCTGCTCTTTTCTTAATGAGTGATTACCCAAGTCAAGTTTGTGTTTGCATCTAAGGAAATGTGCTGTCACTGTTGAGAAAGAGATTTGTTACCGTGTCTGCTTTTCTGACCACAGGGCAACATTTGATTGAGTGAGAAGAAATTATAAACGTCAGGGAATTCTGGACTAAAAAAAATTGTGATTTTAAAACTGTATGAAATTGCCATTTCATAACGCAGTGGAGATACTGCATGGGGTTATAAGCAGAAAGATGGCATGAAAAAGGAAAGCGAAAATATATCTTCATCAAAGTAAAGCCAGTCATCAGGCCAGAAAGTTGTTTTTTGATTGGATTTTTTACTGTTTCATCTGGTCTACTCAATTACCTCATTTGGGTGCTTCCAAAACACAGACCAGCCTTCTTGAAAAAAAGTAAAAATCAGAAAGTATCATTTAAAACATCACATTCAGAAACAGACATAATGAGAACACTGGTGATAAAACCCAGTCAAGTATTTTGAGGAACTGGCAATGTGGGTGGTAGAACTCAAGCTCTGATCACAACACAGCTGCTGTCATCCTTAAATAACATCCTTAGCATTAACTGAAACTTCTACAAAATTAATCATCTTCTTCCTAAATGAGGTGTTGATAAATACTATCAGTGTGTGTTTTGGATTTCCTCCTATCTCACTACACTGGGATTCTACAGAAAACTGCACTCCTCAAAAGAATAGAAAAAACAGCAAGAATAATCTTTTTGGGGTGGGTGCTAGCCCATTTTTAGGCCAGCTTTGCAGGGGCTAGCAGCCTTCTGTGTTCTCTATATAGCAGCACTATATAAAGGCCTTCTCCTCTCATTAAATGAGTGTAGCAAGCGATAGTAGAACTGGGAAGAAGAGAAAAATCCAGATCTTATCACACTTTTTTTTTAGCAGATATACTTTTTTCAACGCCATTTTATCATGTGTGTTTATCATGTGCCATTTTTATCACTTAAAATAGAAAACTTGTATTTGTCAAGGATGAGATCAGCAGTTTCACAACATCCCTAAAGTACATTATTTCACTTTCAAAATGGCTCTCAAATCAGTTTTTTAATCCAAAGCTTGTAGTGGAACAATATGCCATCCCTGTGAAAAGATTTGCTTCCGTTATCAGAGCAAAGAGGGGATTTTGTTTGCTGGAAGGAATTAATTTGAGTTGGGATTTTTTTTTCCTAGTCTCTGAAATACCTTTGAACAGAGCAGGCTGTTTCCTGCGTTTCACTTTGCTGTGCTCCAACAGTTTCTTCTGTTCAATGACATGCTCTACCCTAAATTTTGGCTCTTCATTGGACTCCGTGTAGCTTTTCCCACATTCAGAATGTGCAGAGCTTTTGCTTCTTGTGCCTGCTGTCAGCTCCTGTCAAAAGAGAAAGAACAACTAGGCCAGACAAGGCAGAAAAGAGACAGCCTTAAAAGTGCACCTCTAATTGCCATCCGTTTTTCTACCTCAGCTGTGTCTGTGCTTCTAGAAGCTACAGAACAGTTTTCTGGTTATTGTTTTGTCCATCAGTGGTGACAAAATTCATATTATCATAGAATCACAGGATGGTTTGGGTTGGAAGGGACCTTAAAGATCATCTAATTCCAACCCCCCTGCCATGGGCAGGGACACCTTCCACATATTGCTGCTCTCTGGGCAAAATACCTCAGTTGCTGTGGTGATCAGAGGTGCAATGGCATTTGAGAGATTTCGGAGTGACCCATCCTCCTGGGAGACCCTTGGATTGCCAGGACGGGGCATACTTGATTGCCTTCCTCGGAGAGCAAGGAAATAAGAGCTGTAGTAGCAAGTTTTGCACTGAATCTGGCCCGATTTCGTGGGTATACAGAGACGTGTAGACAGACCCCCAGCACTGCGTCTGCGTGGGAGGAGGCAGGGCAGTGCTGTGGAAGTCAGGATTGGACTCCATCTCGGCAGGGACAGCTGCTGACTTCTCTGGAGGTTTTACTAAATGCAGCTTGAGTCTAAGGATGTTATGGGGGTGTGGTTGTGCTCTCACCGAGCTCTAGTCCCAGATAATCAGTGCTTCTGCAGATGTGCATCTGTTGGATTGGCTCGTTAAACTAATCCACAGTATTTTGCATCTAACGAGGTTGGGCTGACCTTATGCTTTGGTAATTATCGGGTTGTGCTGAGGTGGCTTGTTAAGATGTCTCTTTTCATTCTTTCTCCAATCTACTTGGACTTTTCGACAGTTGCGAAATGAGAAGGAGACGAGGAATAAGCTAATTGAAGCCGACATGAACGGCAGGCCTCAAAGCAGACTCTTCAAGTACGTGCCTCCTATTTCTTGAAAAGAAGCTGCAGAGAGTGTAGTGGGAGGACAGCTTCATCTGTTAGCAGTCAGCTGGCCTCAGCTGGCTTAGAAAAAGTTTACTGCTCTTCATTTCATGGATTCTTTTAAATCTGATCTCTCTTAAATACAGTTTCAGCTGTTTCTTAACATACCCACTAAACAGTAGAACAAGGAGTTGGGCTGGTGCTTGGTGCCCTAGCCTCTGCTCTTGCTGATGGTGCCGATTGGACCTTTGGACTAAGAACTGCACCTTTGCAGTCACACAGAGCCATACAGCCCAGCTGATGGGTTGTGTTGCACCAGGCAAAGAGAGACCACGTTTGTTTGGATTGAGAAATGCTGGCAAATTTAGGAAATGCAAAACTGGCATTGGAATCTGTGGCAAATGGGCGAGCTGGAAGTGCTGGCATGCTGAGTATGTAGATAGATTTTGTCCTTTTGCTTGTTTTATACGTAGCAAATCAAGTCTATGTGTTCTTGAGAACTCAGAAAGAACTCATTTACCTGGTAGCCCTTAAAATTTCCGTATCTTGCAGCAAAGAGAAGATTCTTTATGAGGAAGACACGCTGAAGTCCATAGAGATGGAAGAAGAGAACAAGGACTCTAGCAGTTCTAGCTCTGAAGAAGAGGAAGAAGCTGAAGAAGATGAAGTTTCAGAATCAGATGCTGAAAAGGAGTCAGGTAAGACTTTGTACAGTCTTGGATTAAATATTTAGTCTAGCAGTATTACGGGAACAATTTGAGAACTGCTTTTTTTTTTTCCCTTTGTTTTTCCTTGGTTCATAAGGAGGCCCTCCAAGTCTTACTTCCAGTGTATATGTACAGGATATGGAGAACTCTGTACTAAAAAAAGCTGATCTAAATGCTGTCTCCCAAATCAGCATAATTTTAAAAAAGAGGAGCAGATAGTATTTTAATTTCTACTTCTTTCTCACTTGAATTTAAGATAACACATTGTTCATAGGTTGTTCTTAAACAGGTATTCTTCTTGTTGGCCAGTTTCAGGATGAGTACTACAGTTACTGCAAGGTGGTAGAAAGCCAACTGAACACGTAGGAAGGTAATAGCCTGCTGTGTTTGGATCAGAGAAATGAAATGAAGGGCTGAAGCTGTTCTATGTAGTTAAAAAGATGAGGATTTTTTCTGACTGAGGTGTAATAATTGCAGAACATAGTGGAAAATAAGGGTTAACTCAATCAATCACGTTAGTCTTTACATTATGCATTTGCTGGCATCCTACTCCCTTTGTTCCAACCTCCTTTTTTCCCGTAATTTCTAAGGCTTCCTTAGTTTAAACAGTGTTTATGTGCAGCACAGAAAGTTTAAATAACGCTACTTAATTTTACAGTAAGTCAAGACTTGTACTTAATATTTCTGCTAAGAGAGATGGATCTTGGATTAGGGTGTGTTTAATGGTTAAACTACTTTTAACATCAGCTCACCTGGCCTGTATCCCACCATAGTAATAAATCGGTCCTTGCAGCAAACTGTGGCTTAAACTTCTGTCCTGCTTCTTGCACCAATAAAACTGTCACCTGTGTGTTCTATTTGTATCAACACTGATGTTCAGTGCAGTGTGAGAGATGTTGAGTATCCTGGATGGTCTTTGCAGAGCTGGTAGTACAAAAGCTGCTTGGGTATGACAGTAACACAGTGAAATAATCTTTTGGCTTTTAAATCAAGTAAATGCAGCAAAGTCAGCGCTAGAAACAGGCATGCAGTAGAAGTCACATTTATTTGCTCATTAAATCAGGATTTTACTAGACAGCAGCCCTGTACATCTGTGTGCCAGTTCTTGTAAATGAGGTAGGAACTTGACCAAGACACCGCTGTCGTGTGTGCAGCTGGGTGAAGTGGAGCTACGTGGTGTTGAACGGATTGAGGAGCAGCATGAGATCCTTCAGCAGGGGAAGTGCTGCACCACTCAGCATTAAATTCTGTGTAGAGCCAGAGCAACTTTTTATGGAGTTATTTCACTGAGCAAAGCACATTATACCAATCTGTTTCAAACAGCTAAAGCTAAAACAAGTCGATGACAAAAAGCATTTGAGTAATGATTCAGCTTCAGGTTTTGTTACCTGTGCTCTCCTCTGCTCGAGAGATTATTGGCTCCTTTGAGAATTTTCCATCAGAATTGAAACTTTACCTTGTGAACTTCTCCAGTCTCTAACAAAATGACCATGAAAGTGTCCAGCTGGATGCAGATGTGGCTGTCCGTTGTGTATGTGGATGAGAGGCACGTTTTCAGTATTAAGACAAGGTTCATGAGATAACATCAGCCCACACGTTACAGGAGGGCTCCGAAGATGAACAGGGATGAGAATAGTTTTTCATAGGAAATAGTAAGTGTCACAGTGCTACTAGTTTCAAAGACAGTCTTAGGAAAAATTATGCTTTATTATCTGCTACACATTGAAATGCTTGGTTGGATACAGGAGGCATGTCTTCATAGAATCATAGAATGGTTTGGGTTGGAAGGGACCTTAAAGATCATCTAGTTCCAACCCCCGGGACACCTTCCACTAGACCAGGTTGCTCCAAGCCTCATCCAGCCTGGCCTTGGACACTTCCAGGGATGGGGCATCCACAGCTTCTCTGGGCAACCTGTCCCAGTGCCTCCCCACCCTCTCTGTGAAGAACTTCTTCCTGATATCTAATCTAAACCTTCCCACTTTCAATTTAGGCCCGTTACCCCTTGTCCTGTCACTACAGGCCCTTGTAAAAAGTCCCCCCCCAGCTTCCTTGTAGCCCCTTCAGGTACTGGAAGGCTGCAATAAGGTCTCCCTGGAGCCTTCTCTTCTCCAGGCTGAACAAGCCCAACTCTCCCAGCCTTTCATCACAGCAGAGGTGCTCCAGCCCTCTGAGCATCTCCGTGGCTTCCTCTGGACTCGCTCCAACCAGTCTATATCCTTCTGATGTTGAGGGTCTCAGTGTTGGCAACAGCTCCTGCTGTGGCTCGGTGGTCAATTGTGGCGAGCAGAGGGTTTCCCGGACCCCAGGGAGCAGAGAAGGAGCCAGGCAGCCCGTGTGGTACTGGCATGTTTTTTGGAAAACATGGGAATTATTTCCTTATTCCTCTTAATTTTCTTCTGAGTTTCAATATTCACATGGCTTTGTAATTCTGAGCAGTGCTGGACAGATAGATGATGTCTGTTGTTCTCAAGTGTTCAAAGTCCAGAAAAAGAAAAAACAAAAGCTGAAATACTGTTATGAGTAATCTTTTTAAACCAAAGAACTTTAACAACTTTGGTAACTGATGGGACGGTGTGGAAGCTGACAGTATAATACAGAAGTTTGTTTTGAGGCATGTTTTGAAATGTCTCAGGTTGAGATAAATTGTGGAAATTGCAGAGGCTGTGGCAGGAGGAGAAATTTGAAGAGGTGAGCAGTGAAGTTGCTAGAGTGCTTCAGAGTACCGTGTTTGTTACAGTCTGTAAGAAAATTGAGTTCTACAAACAAGAGAAGCTAATTGCATTCATGCCATTTTGGTCATCTTGGGGACAGTTAACAACTTTGCATTGGGTTCTGTATAAACAAGAGAAAAATCAGTATAAAATGTTATGGCTGTTATCTGTGCTGGTAACTATTACAATACAGAATTATTGTGAATTAAAGCAGGCCAGGGAAGCTTTCAGTGTTTGGGGGTGGGGTTTTTTAGTTTTGTTTTCTCTTCTTTCCAAAAAGACCCACCCCCCCAAAAAAAAACCTCACAAGAAAAATGATACTTAAGCCAAATTTATAGAAATTAATTTTTAGTCTCACTAGATTTGTTGTAGGGAGATTAAACTAATTCTCGCCAGTTTCCCTGGACTGGAATTCATAATGTTTAGTGCTGAAATTTTACTAAAATACAGCGTGGGGTTCTCCCCTGAAGACAATGATGCCTGTGGTCATGCAGTCTCTCATGCTGCCAGTACGAGGTACTTTTTTTTTGCCCGTCCTTTTTCTGCAGTTGACTTTCAGTCGCATTGTTCACAGTCCTTTCAGCCTGTCATTACCACTCAAGCTTGTGCCCTTGTAATTAGGCTTGACCTCTGGACTATGAGCTTCCAGACCAGGCTACCAGTCACCCTCTAGCCCAGCCGGTAAAGCCCGCTGGCTGTCAGGTCTCTTCTCCCCTTCTACAAAGTCAAGGATTCAGTCTCAAGCAGTCAGCAAGTATGTCATTTTTTGTCCGTAGGCATGTCCATGGAGTGCTGTGTGCCAAGGGGAAATGGGTAGTCTGCTGCCCCTTCCTAAAGGGCTGTTTGAAAGTGCAGTGCCCCGGAGTGTTCAGCTCAAGAAACGCAATACTCCGTTAGGATGACTTCGGTGGAAGTGCTGAGATGAGAGGGAAAGGTGGCTGCGATTTCAACATCGTGCAGACTGTCCTAGGGGAGATGCATATTTGTCTCTTTAATTCTGCATCTGTCAGTCCTGCCAGCTGCCTGTTGATTTCAAACATTCCTCTTGGCCTGCTCTTTTCTGTTTTCCGTGGCCTTGGAATCTGTATTTCTCGGAGTGAGAACATTTGATTCAGAAAGGTTGATCTTCGCATTCCAAAGTGCCATCCTCAGAGATGCTCATAGCAAACTGCTTTTTATATGTAATAGAAGATCTTTATTCACTACACATACCTCACTCACTAGTTCTGTTTGGGTGGTTACACTGAAAATGACTTTGTTTTTTCAAAACCATAACACTGTGAGGCACTCACAGCTGCCAGGGGAAAACCTTTTGTTGCTGTGGTACATCATTTCTTAGGCACCTTGCATGTGGCTGTGTTTGGTAAACAGTCTGTCTCTGAGCCCTGTGCACTCCTGTCCATTGAACTGATTGCCTGAGACATAGTTTCTGCTTACTTTCCCACTGGTAATGGCTGGTGGATGTTCTTATGTCATGCATGGTGCAAACACACGAACTTGTAATACTGGGTGATTTCAGTTGTCTAACAACCAGGGAGCCAGCTGTGAGCTTTGAGAGGGTTTGCTGAGCTTGCTTTGAGCCCTGTTAAGGATTTTTTGTTGTGAATCAGTCCCAGCTTCATGTAGAAAAATGCAGTTTGCGGTAGAAGATCAGAAATTTGCCTACCAGCATAAGTAACTGCATCAGCAGTGTGCAATGAAATCCACCACCAGGCCCGTTTGGGGATGCGTGATCTCCTGCTGCAGTAGGAATTGCATATTCTGCTCTTCTTCCTGAGTTTTACAGGGGAAGAACAAGCCCTCAGAAGAGGCAAAATTGTGAATAAACCAAAAAAAAAAAATCTGTTTGTCCTCCTTTAAGGTGCTTTCTGTAAAGATTTTGCTTATCTGTGGGGAAGTTCAAAAGCTTTGCCTGGCAAATGTATCCATCGTATTTTTTAGGAGAAAGCCTGATTGCAGAAATCCCTGTTCAGCCTTGGCACTGACATCATCTTTGTGATCTGGGGCGCACTGAGGTCACATCGATGCTGAACCTGAGCATGGTGCACACTGTGCTTGTAAAGAAGGGCCTTGGGAGTGCGATACTGAAACGTCTGGTTTCTCTTCTTGTTTAAAATTGTAGAAAGGAAGGAAGAGCCCTTTGCCAACCACTCCAGCCATGAATCCAGGCCTAGCATCACTGAGCAAATACCACCACCCGAGCCCAACTCCTTCACTGCATCTGCCAGAAGAGTAAGTGAATTTGGAATCAATGGGGACTCCAACAGTGCTCGAAAGCCGTAGGTTTTACTGGGAAATGGACACTCTGAAACCGATTTTCACAGGAGCTGTAAGACTTGAATTTAGGAAAGCATGATAGTATGCAGTTTTGATAAAGATGCTGTGTTAACAACAGTATAGGACTGGCACAAAGAAGCATGCTTGTACGATAAGGTTCCTCTTGGATCTCATACCCCCTGAAGCAAGTTGCACTGTTCACAAGAGAAGCCCTGCTTGCCCTGAGTGCGTTATGCCACTGTCAGTTCTAAGACAGCTGATGCCAGTCTCTTACCAGCAGATCCTTCACCACAGCAAGTCCCTGCTGATGTATCAGCAGTGAATTTGGCATCATAATCTGAAGTGCCTCTGCCTTGCCAAACTCTGTTGATTCAGAGGCATGATGTTACAGTCCAGTAGGCAGAGAGGATAAAGTTTGCATCTGACTAGATAGCTGGGCTATGATATCTTTTTAAAGGTGAAGTAGAGTTACTGAAATCTTATCTGAATTCTCCAGCTCTCACGTCACTCAGCTAGATGGCACCAGGAGACTCTTGTGTTCTGCTCAGGACTGGTATCTTATGCTTCTGGTTTCTTTTTGCACCAGAATATGGAGGACAGCTATACACTGCAGCACACTGCCCGAGTCTGAAGCACTAGGTACACGTTAGAGGGAAAATGTTTCTTGCATAGTCACAATTTTTTGGTTTTTGACATGCTACTAAGTCAGACTTCTCATCACATCAAGTGACGCAGTTCCTCTGGGTGTTACTCAGCTCAGGGATGCTGACTTAGCGGGGGAAGTATTAAAGGTAGAAGTGGGAAGTGTGAGCACTTCAGTTAACTTTTCGCTGCTGCAGAGTACTCTTCTCACTCGTTTGTATTCTTCAACCCAGGCTAAGGCTTGTAAGGATGTAGAAGTGGGCCTGTGTGCAAAGCAATTACTAATTTGACCTCAGTCTGCTTTACCTTGTCTTACACCTTTGATTCTTCTGTAATTCTCTTCATCAGACTGGGTTTTATATGGGAAAATAAGAGTGCTTGTGTTGCCCTCTGTTTGTGGAGTTTTTAATTTGTGCTGTTCCTATACTGTTCAGAAACTACAGAAGGCAGCTTTTACTGTGGATTTGAGCTTCCTCTGAGGAAAGTGTCAAATCTACATTAAAGTGTTAGAACTGTGTAGCTCAGTAGACTGGAAGTGCCAGAACGAGTGGAGTACAGGAGATTAACTCTGCATCTGCATTAAAATAACATTAGCTAAGACACACTACTAAAATACTGCAGTGATAATTTTATCTTTGCAGTCTTGAGTCAATGAGTTTGAGGGCAGAGCTCCTCAGTAGCTTCATTATTCTGGATAACATCAGATGCTTTGTGTTATGCAGAATATGGTATAATAACGCTTATATCAGCTTTGACTGTTAGCCTTGTCTACCCCAGTATCCTGCCCTTGACAGTGACTATCAAAAGATACAGAAGACATCATCCAGCTGAACTTCTCTCCCACCTTCTAGCAATTTGCATTTCGGGGACTTGCTGGAACTGTGGTATTTTTTGTATTCAGAACCCCCCCCTATGAATTTATGCAGTCACTTTTTGAGTGCCTGTAATGTTTGGAATCCTATAATGTCTAGTGGCAGAGGTTTCTTCAGCTTAATTACATATTATACAAAGCTTCCTGCAGCTGTTTCTTTAAGCCTGCGACATGCTGCTTTTGTTTGTTGCTCCTTGTTCCTTTATGGGAAGGAATAAGGAATAATTGATCCTTATTCAACTTTCTGTATGCCACAGAGGATTTTGTGTACCTTGGTCGTATCTCAGCCTGGAGACTTTTGATAGCCTGAATTAACTCCCCAGGGAAAAGTTCTCTTGCTCTACCCATTCTCGTTGCTGTTCTCTGAATCTCTTCACATTCTATACTGCTTTTGAACTGTGTATGGTATCAAAGATGTGATTGTCCCCTGCCATAACACTGAGGTGTAATGGTGTTGCGTTTCCCAGTCTATTCATTTCCAAAAATTCCCGATGTTTTGTTTGCTTAGTTTCCTGTACAAGTCAGTGTTCAGACACTGTCTCTGTAAAAGCATCTCTGGCGGTGCCCAGGCTCTGTTCTTGAATGGCAGTAGGCATCTTTTATAAGAGTTGATAACTATAACTGTAGTTGTACATTTAAGCACTTGTATATTTGAGGAATAATACATGCTTCTCCGAAGTGCCTCACGGAACAAAAGCAGGCAAGTCCATTCTGTAATATATATGGAATATGGGGTTACCTGACCACAGAAAGGTTTTGTTGTGGTTTAACTCCGGC
>NW_010246796.1:0-14863 GCF_000690775.1 Eurypyga helias
GATTCTATGATTCTATGATTGTCTGAGTGAGTTTGCCTTTTTACGTGGTCTCTCACATCCAGTGATTACAGGATACTGCAGTGGGACAGATTGATATAACTGCTAAGTAAAGGGCAGAGCCTGAAGCCCAGATCACCTGCTTATGCCACTGGAACATCTGTGACAAATTGTTGTTAGTAATGGATTTTAAAGGTAACAGGTATTGCTTTTTTACTTCAACCTGAGTGGCTGTGCTGTGTGTTAGCAGCCTGTATCCCCCATGTCAATCCCGATGTCTTGTATGTGAGCTACAGTATGACTCCATAATAATTTAAATTTGTCCAAGTTGTTTCCATCAGTGCATTCTCATTGCTCCTGTGTCTCAGAAGTTGTCTGGGTAGGAAGAGGAAAAAGAAAATTGAGGGCAGTTTCCCAGGGCTGTGTAGTTTTTAGATCCTCTTCTGATAAATAGAATCATAGAATCACAGAATGGTTTGGGTTGGAAGGGACCTTAAAGACCATCCAGTTCCAACCCCCCTGCCATGGGCAGGGACACCTTCCACTAGACCAGGTTGCTCCAAGCCTCATCCAGCCTGGCCTTGGACACTTCCAGGGATGAATGAATCCAGGTGCTGCTGAAGCTGATGAGGATTGTAGGATTGTACTTCATAAGAGGTAGGACAAACCTCTAGCATACTATAGTTATGCCAGTTTAGCTGATGAGGATGTAGGACTGAACTAAGAGGCCATTACATAATTGAAATCAACAGCCTGATGTTAATTACCTTTGTTCAGTACCACTGTGAATCAAAATAGATAATGTTTCATACAGGCTGTTTACCACATTGCAGCACTGTAATGAAATAATCTGTACTTTGAAGATATCTGTGAGAGCACACAAATCAGAAATTTTTAGTCAAGCTAACTGCAAAAACATAAGTTATTTATCATAATTTTGTAATGATTATATGTTAATATTATCTTTTTTTTTTTTCTTTAAAGCTATATTTAAAACTCAGTTACCGACCAGTAGTTCTGTCAAACACTTTTCCTGTGTTTGGTTCTCTAAAATATGCATACTAAATTTGATGTAAAAAACATCAGCTACTCAGAGGCTTACACTGAATGTTAAGTCTGGTCTAATCAAGTAATACAGGCATCAGTATCAGAAAGATTTGTCTTATGGTTGTTGTCCAAATTGCCTACTGTCTACTATTGCCCATCTTGGAGAATATAAAACAATGTCTGTGTTACTTTGTTATTATTTTTTATCTAATTTTATCCCCTTCTGTTCATTGCATTGTTTATTATTAATAGAATTACAATGTTTTAATTTTCTTTGTAATTTCTATTATTTATTATTTCCCCTCTCCTTTATGAATTTACATCTGTCTCAACAAAGGTGCTTTTGTAGGACAGAATCTTTGTAGTACCTTAAAAATTAAACTATACCATTTTATTTTTATGGAAAGGAAGCTGTGTTGGACAAATGAAATTACGATTTCTAATGATGTGGTGAATGAGATAATTTTATTCAAATGATAGATGACATTTGAAACCTTTGTCATTCAACCATCTGATTGGTATCCACTGTCAATCACAGAATCACAAAGATTGGAAAAGACCTATAAGACCATTTATCCCACCATCAACCCAACACTGCCGTACCCACTAGACCATGTCCTCAAGCACCACGTCTACACGCTCCTTGAACCCCTCCAGGGATGGGGACTCCAGCACTTCCCTGGGCAGCCTGTTCCAGTGCCTGACCACTCTCTCAGTGAAGGAGTTTTCCCTCATATCTAATCTAAACCTCCTCTGACACAACTTGAGGCTGTTTCCTCTTGTCCTGTTACCGGTTACCGGGAAGAACAGACCAGCATGAGACTCCGTACACTCTCCTTTCAGGGGGCTGTAGGAGCAACCAGGTCTCCCATCCGCCTCCCTCTTCTTCAAGCTGTCTTGGCTATTATTATCAAAAATGTGAAAGGGAACTTCCAGACAGTACGAGGTCAGGGTTGTTTCTGCTGATTTAGTCAGAGGGAGTCTTTCTTATGAGGATCTTCTGCCTGGTGTGACTGAAATAATGATCTGATTCCATGTTGACTAGCTTTTCTGTGGGCCAAGATTCCTTTGGCTAGGCCTTTTTGCTGTCTACCATCATCCTGAATTGTCAGCTTGCTCTACATGTCTTAGATAGAACACAAGGTATTATGAATAGTGTTCTTCAAGGGATGTGTGATGGCATGTCCCAGAAGGAGGCACTGGGGACAGAGGATGTCCAGCATAACATCTAGGGCACAGCACCTTGTATTAGGGGAAGAAAGTAGGTGTGAACCAGATAAAATGTAGGCGAGTTATTGGGCTTCTCCCATAAAATGATGGATTCTTTGCTGATGACAGTTGCTAAAGAGTGTGATCCATGACAGCATGGATCAATAACACTCAAAAATGTAAATAAAGTGATTAGGATTGTTAAGAAAGGCATAAAGAACAAAATAATTTTCAGCCTTATAGCACTGTATAAACAATTCATCTTTCACGTGTGCTTGAAATAAATAGAAAAAAAAAAAAAAGAATAAAAACACAGAAAGAATGCTGAGCTAAGAACAAAGGAATTTATGGAGAGTGCTTAATGTATGTGTCTTTGAGGGACAGCAGTAGCTGCCTGGCCTGAGCAACAGTTTGTTTGTATTTGACAATCCCAGTTCTTTATTTTAAACTTCTATGGTTTTCCTCCTATTTTTGTCAAAAAAAGAGAATCTACAGTATCAGCTGCTGTGTCACTTCTTGACCTGTGGTAATTGTTTAATTCTCTCTGCTTCCTAGATTTTCTTAAACATGATGAAGGCCACAAATCTTTCCCAATCAATTTTCATCTACTTGATGATCATGGAAGCAAATTTACTTCTCCAATAAGCAGCTAGAGCCTATAGGGCCTATGCCATTCTCTACCAGCTGAACATCCACCTATATGTGTCATTCCACCGTCTTGGGGATTGTTTAAATGAATGCTTTAAAAGCAGTGTTTGGCATCACTTAAAGGATTGTATAGATACAGTGAAAGGAAGGAGCTCTGTGAAATAACCTTTTCTTCTCTTGTTGCGTTCTGGGGTTTAAATAGTATGAGCATCTGCTACTGAGCATAGGTTCAACATGTTTTTTCTCACAAGAGCAAGCACCAGGATTTATAGCAATTACTTCTATCATCAGTACCTATGATTGTGGGGACTGTGATGGCTACCACTGCACTTAGATTTCCAGGCCAGCCTCTGTGTAAGTTTTCAGATGTCCATAGTATTCTGTAAGTGGAATTTCTGCCTGCAATCTTTTGCTTTTAAGCTTTTTGAAGGTTCATCTTTGTGTGATCACTTTTTCTTCTTCCTCAACCACTACAAACTCTACATTTCAGCAGTGAACGGTGTAACTCAGGGCTGTGGCTACTTGGCCTATTTCAGGATAGAACAGATTATTAAAATAAAATGTTGCAAATGTTTGTGCTAAATTCTACATATTTCATTTTTCTTAGCTTAGGACACTAATTTTTGGTTTGCATGTTTGATATGTGTTTTGGAAGTACATAGAATTATTCCTCCTCAACGTGATTTGTTCCTCCTTTGAGACCTTTCTTTTCAAATCCAGAGCAAAGACTGTGAAATTATATGGTTTTTAAGCTACAGAGGAAATCTTCCCAGTGGTCAGACTGCTGAATAATACTGCACTGGGGATTCAGTAGTGTTTTATGGAATTAGAGCTCAGTCCTACTCAACTGCCCCTGCTGTGTTGCTATAAACATCTATACCAGTCTGGTAAGACCTGAGCTGTTGAATCAGGTGTAATGTTCAGACTGTGCACAGGAAGAACCTGAAGCTTCACTGAAAGGCAGAAAACATTTAAGGCTGGGCAACAATTTGCATTAAGTCAAAATAAATGATGTAAAAATATAAGACACTGTGTCCAATGTTTAAGGTTGCATAACTGCTAAAGACAGGAACTGAAATGAAATCATCCTGACATTGGGTTCCAGCAGCAAGATAAACCCTGATTCCGGATAAAATGTTACATGGTCTTTAATGGCCATGAGGGAGAACGATTTCAGCAGTTAGTCTTTGAATGATGAAAGTGCCACTATCAGTGTATATTAAGCTCTTTGGATGAAGAAATTATAAAGCTATTTTTTTTTTTTAACAAAAATCTCTGCTTTGTCCTCTGCTAACTCAAACTTTCATGATACTTTAGGCCTTATACTGAATATTTTTTTTTTTTTAATTAGTAAACATTCATGCAGAATAAAGTCTACAGGTTTGGGGAAGCTTAAGTCTCAAATGTGGATAATCCTAGGAGGATATGCATACTCTTAGGGAAAGGCATTTTAGCAGTGTTGTTATGAAGGTTAAAACAATTTTATTTATTTCTTTCAGTACACGTCCCTGTAATGAAGTGGCAGGAACCTCACAGAGGGAGAAGCCAGGACTTCTGAAGCAGCTGGATTATTTAAGGTAAAACATCCAAGACATTACATTCAAGAGCTTCTTGCGTCATTCTAAGGATGAAGTTAAGTTGGGGTATATACTGGGTGTAGGTGTTCGGATGCTGGCAGCGGGTTGCTGTAGGGGTGGCCTCTGTGCCAGAGAGGAGAGGACGGGGCTGCTCGGTGCCAAACAGAGCTGGTTCTACCCGACTCCAACAGATCCACTTCAAGGGCACAGCTGAGCCCCTCAACCAAGACGGTGGTGCCTCTGGGAAGGGTGTGTAAGAAAGGGTAGAAAACACTGTGCAGCAGTTTTCCTGTCTTTATCTTGACCCACAAACTTTTCCATCTAATTTTCTTCCCTTGTCCTGTTGAAGAGGAGGAGTGAAAGAGCAGCTGGGTGTGCATCTGGTAGCCAGCCAAGGTCAACCCACCACAAAATAATGACACAAAAGATAGCAAAAATGGTTGCAAAAGACATGTCGTGTTTTGTAATCCTGTTCTTGCACATATTAGAGGGCTGTACACGTGAAAGATTTGCTTTGTTTTGGCAATTTGGTATTGTAGGACAATATCTGTTCTAAAAGTCAGGTGTAAAACAAAACAATAGTGCACTGTTCTAAGCTGTTTGTGTGGTAGAAACCTGGCCACAGGGGACTTGAACCTTACTTAAAGGCTCTGTTGTTTCTAACATGACCGGAGTACAGTCAAAACAAAGATTCTTTCCTCAGAATGTTTATTTGTAAAAATTGTGTCAAAATATCATTAGCAAACCTTTCTCTCTGTAGCATTTCTGCATTGATAGACTTCAAGGATCTGAGTTGTGTTCAGACAGTTGTAACCCTCTTTTTAATGAGCAGCAGTGTTAGGTTTTGTTTTCTCAATGATAAATTTGCATGGGCTATAGATGGTACTCGCCTGTAGGCTGCCATTCGCTGCATCGCCTTCAGGAGGTCTCGTGTTAAAGTTACCTAAAAAGCTCCCATGCTTGAGGAAAGGCTCTTACTTTGCACTGTGTTTCCCATAGGCCACTGTGTGTGCTGTGATCGTGCCTGCTGTTGATAATGGGGCCATAAACAGAAATATCTGACAGCAGAAGTTGTTTCTGCTCACCGAGACTCTACTGACTGCTCAGTCTCTTTTGTGGCCAGGCCAGCAATAGATGGAGACAGTGAATGATGTACTACGCAGATGTGTTAGAGCTGATCAGAGCTGGCTGGTTCCTTGGAGTCTCAATTTCCTGACATTTTCATCTCTTCTGCATGATGAATGGAAGATGGATGTTTTCCTAGGGAGTCTTCTCCATGGCAGCCAGAACTGTAGCCCTCAGAGAGACATAACTGACCTTCACATCTGTCACCAGACGAATAGAGGTGGTGTTCATTATACCCTTTCCACATTAAGAAGTCATCTTTTCAGTGAAAAAATGTCAATATTCTAATTTAGAGTGGGTGAAGGCATATTGATCAGAGCTGATTTCTATGTGTTAAGGCATTTGTTTTGATGAACTACAGAATGAGGGCCAGATACCAGGTGGCTTTAATCAGCACAGCCCTACTGGAGATTCAATGGCCCAGACAGGGAACTGGCTGGGGTGAGAATATAAATAAAGCACAATCAGGGGAGGAGATATGCCAAATTAAAGTGCCTTTTACACTGCTAGCTGTCCAGTCTGTCTGCTAGTGTTGAGTAGAAAAGTCAGCAGTTCTATATACATGTCCTCAGTGTTTCTTTTATTTGTGTTCTCTTTGAAGGGTGAGGAACAAACACCTCAAAGATGGACGTGACGTATTTTTACAGGTAAATGACTATTATTTTCAAACATGATGTTGAGCAAACACCTATCAGAACAGCCTCAAAATAAGGGGATTAGAAGGCTGTGCAGGAGACAGATTCTTGAGCTACTTAGATTTTGCCTAATTCTTAATTTATTTTGTCTTTTTTCTCACTTCAGAATAAGACTTTTAAATTTTCTGAAAAATTTGAAGATCTACATTTTTAGAATTATAAAGTTGGAGCTATCTTGAGGGAAATTAATGTATTTTATAAGAAGCTACAGATGCAGTCATGAGAGGACAAAACAATCTAAGAATCAGAACAATTAAATTATGTTAGTCTATTCAGTTGAGTAGCTAATATGCTGAAATATTTATGCAAGAGTACACTATCTGAGCACCTGAATCAGTACCTGAATAACTATTGGTATTGGGTAAGAGCAGATCACATTAACTTTTATCCAGCAGCAAGAAATGGGCCACTAAGAAGTTGCAGAAGTAGCCTGGCTTAAGGAGACTAAGGCCACTTAGTTTACACTTGTTCATGTTCTTACTCCTACAAGAAGCTGCTACTGTAAATCACCATATATCTATTGACTTCTTTTCATGACACTGTGGTGTTATATCATGGTCCACTTTGTTTACAAAGAACACGAATTCTTGCAGGATCTGGACTTTCTGTGTTCTGATTGTTTATCAGTTGGGATTTTGAGGCATTTATACCTCCAGGGTATATATTTCCTACAATTTTTTCTTTCATATTCATTGCATTATTTAATTATTAGGAATGAAGGCCATTAGCCATAACAATAAACAGGGGTCAAATATTAAGAAGTATTTTGTATTTCTGCAGAAATGCAAAACAAGTGTTCCAAAAGTCATCTGGAAGAAAAGATCAGGGTCTCTCATTGGAGGGCAAGATGCTGCCTAACAGGTAAGAACTTTTTTTCATGTGTTCCCTGTTTGAGTACAGTGAGGCTTATAGAAAGAAAATGTGGAATGCTTGGACTTTTCAAAGCATGTATTTCAAATAGTGTCTTGTCACTATTTCCAAAATTTTTTAAAGAGAACAGTAATCCTATAAAGAGGCAAATTTTCAAAGGATGGTGATCTCAGTGAAACACTAGCAGGTTTTCTTTGAGACATGAGGAGCTGGAAAGAAGACTAATATTTCACTTTTAAACAACAGCTAAGACAATGTCCCTGCAGGCACGGAGTCATGAAGTGTAAGGAGACATCGCTTTCAGAGACACAGAAACAGTTCTGAACAGTAAGCTCAGAACTGAGAAGTGGAGCATAATTGGCAAAAGCAATTATGGCACAAGAATCATTAAAAAAATGTTCAGTGAGAAGGACCTCTGATGTCTCCAGTCCAATGTCATGCTCAAACAGGGAGAACTCCACAACTAAATAAGGTTGCTCAGGGCCTTGTTCAGCCGAGTTTTTGAAAATCTGGATGGAGGTCCCACAGCCTCTTTGGGCATCTGTTCCCTTTCTGCACCAGTCTCATGAAGAAATTTTGTTCACTGTATCAAGTCAGCATTTCTCTTGTGGGAACTCACATCTATGGTCATCACACACACCTCTGAGAAGACTCTGGATCTGTTTTATCTACATTCCTACTTTCCATTTTTCTCATCCATATTAAACAAACCAATCTCCCTCTTCCTTGCTAAAGAGAGAATGACATTACATGTAGAAAGGATCTGGACTGGGGGGTTGTCTTATTCTTCCAGAACGGAGGAGGGAGGGGAGTAAGAAATCACAGTAGAGAAATGTAGATGGTCCATAAGGATAGAAATGAGGCTAATCTATGTTTTATATTCTGGTTGAGGTTTTCCCCCTAAGTTGTTAGCTTTGCCCATGATGCTTACGATTACTTAACATTTGTCACAAAAGTGAGGCTATGCTGAGTGGTTTAGGCCGCTTAAAAGATCAGCATCACAAATATTAGGGGAAAAGCTGTTATTTTTAATATGAAAGTGTGAGAAGCGTGACTTAACAGAATTTGATGGCAAGGTCCACTGTACTACTTATTTGATGTAGAAAAGCACACAAAGGCGAAATCAAATTAGCAACAGATTAAAATAGTTTGTACATGAATTAAAAAATATTTACAGAGTCAGGGAAATCAAGGCAGGATTGGATTGTTGGGATATGAACTAGGGAAAAGGGGCAAGAAAAATCCTCCCTTTCGGTCATGAGGTTCAGAGTGGACCCCCTTGTTTTCTAAAGAAGAAAGAGAAGTCCAGGTGCGGCTGAATCCCCCCCTAGTCCCACACCTGGTCAATGGTTTATGTCTAAGGAATCAGGGAAAGGATCACAGTGTGTGGAGTTTGGGCTTGGTGTGAAACTTTGGGAGAGCAACAGTGTGGGGCAGCAATAATTCAAAGTAACTTAACACTATAGAGATATATCACAAAGTTAGATTATATAATTCCCCAAGAGGATTTAACTCTCAATAGATCAGTACAATAACTTTATCAAAGACTTAACAAAGGTATCGACGTGAAGTTGCACGCAGACACTCACCCAGACAGACATAGAAATAGAGACAGATGTACGTACATGTATGTAAAGGTACCTGTTGAAATTCCCATTGGAATTTGGTGAAATTATTCCCATAGGATGTTCCTGCATCTCTCAACAGGTGCCTAGTTGAGCCTCGAGGAGGTTTTTCAGCCCAGGTTGTGCCGATTGTTCTCTGGTTTCACAGACTGGAGAGTTTGCGAACTCTGAGAGATTCTCTGATTTCACAGACTGGAGAGTTTGCTAACTCTGAGAGGCACCCCGCTCCCAGGGAGATGCTGGGTGCAGCTGCTGCGGTCCAGGAGAGCTCAAAGGGTCATCCTTGGAACCGCTATTGATAGGGTCACGAGATAATTGACTTCAGGCATAAATAATTGTACATCCTGGCCTTAATTGGGGAGGGAGTCACTGGAATTCCCAGGTGGTATCCATCTACCCAGACTGCCATAAGGTTCAGGGCTGGCAGGGGATGAATTATTTCACTCTCATCCCCCACCGTAACCAGGCAACTGATCCCTACTATGGCCATTCCCCACCTTGGCAGTGCAAGAGTGTTTTGGTATGATAAGGGGGCTTCACCACCAAACTCCCTGCACAATGGCTGAGGTTTGATGGGAATATCTAAGGCCGTAAAGCTGTCCAGGAGCTGACAGGGGAAGAAATGTACCATCACATCACCTCTTCAGAACTAACTTAGTGTCAGATTTGGTTATCTTTTAGCACTGTGCCAACAAGCTTCTAAAGCTTCTAAAAGGTACCACCACAATTATTTTAAGTTGGCACAAGCTTGCTGAAATAAGTCATTCTTTTCCCTATTACTGTGTCCTGCCCTTGGACAGGTGTTCATACCCAGTGAACCCTGTTATAGAATCCTTTCAGTTTACTCCGAAAAGTTACAGGGGCTTTAGCTCAATTAAAGCCAAGTGGCCCATCAAGGAAATACATCAAAGAAAAATCAAGAATCAAAAAAAGGCTGTAAAGCAGTCCAGGAGTTAAGAGGGGAAGAAATGCACCACCACAATTTTATTTATATATGTGTATATATATATATTTATATATGTACACACACACACATTGTATGAGGGCTTGACTGTTCAGTAGACCTTGGAATGAATCTGTTATGCCTGCTGTGAGTAGTAAAAAACATGGGAGATTAAATTCAGTTACACTAGAACAGAACAATAAAAATACAGATCCAATATATTTGTGTGATATACTTTTTCTGCCCAGTCATTCCTTTGAAGATGATGCTTTCAATAACTCAAAGAAAAGGAATTCTGCTGGACTGAATGAAATTCTCTCTGTAGAGCCTGATGTTGGAGCTACTGGAATAATGTCTAAAGCATCGTATCTCCAAAGAATAACACCAGTTGAGGAAGATCACTTACCCCAGTTTCTTGACAGGCTAGTTGATAAGCCGCTGAACACATGGACTGGAGAAGATGAGAATACGTCTTCTGAGATGGAAATGGATAAGAAAAACACAGAAGAATCAATGGGACACTGAGCATCGTCTTCTAGGGAGCAGCACACAGGGAAGGAAGCACTGTCAAATGTAAGGGCACAAAGGGGACCTCATCTTGAGTTTAGTGTGCAGTTCTGGGCCCCACAATTTAAGAAGGATGTTAAGGTTCTTGAATGTGCCCAGAGGATGGCAACAAAGCTGGTAGAAGGGCTGGAAGGAATGTTCTATGAGGAGCAGCTGAGGACTCTGGGTTTGCAGAAAAGGAGGCTGAGGGGTGACCCCATTGCTCTCTACAGCTTCCTGAGGAGGGGAGGTGCTGACCTCTTCTCCCTGGGGTCCAGTGATAGGATGCATAGGAATGTTTCAAAGCTACAACAGGGGAGGTTGAGACTTGATATTTGGAAACACTTCTTTACTGAAAAGGTGTTCAGACACTGGAACAGACTTCTAGAGGGGTGCGATGCCTCATGCCTGTCAGTGCTTAAGAAGCATTTGGACAATGTCCTTAATAACATGCTTTAACTGTTGGTCAGCCCAGAAATGTTCTGGCAGTTGGACTAGATGTTCACTGTAGGTCCCTTCCAACTGGAACTATTCTATTTCTATTCTGTTCTAAGGGACCTTGGAAAACATGAAATGGTGTTGAAGGGCAATGAGTTATTCTTAGAATCTAAAATTATTTAGTTTTCTGTTTTTAAGTTAAAGCATGAAAAATTAAGACATTGCATGAAGGGGGAAATGGAAATATACTGCAGATGAATGTTGAAGTTGCAAAGGGAAACTCAGCCTAAAGGAGTGGTAACTGCAGACAGTGTGTGCATAGATTTATGCACTGCTAAGGAAGGACTGCTTAGGAAAAGTGAAGTTAAGCCTTGTAATTTATGGCACAAGAAGATCCACCAAAAGGTATCAGTTGTCTAAAAAAAGAAGCAGGTATTTTTTTTAAAGTTAGGGGTTGGAGTTGCCAAAAAAAGTGACATTTCTCATATTTGGAGGGTTTGGAGTCAGCTTTGGTAGCTGTTACACTATCTGAGAAATAATGATTCGTTGCTTTTTAATTATTTTGTGAAGACTTTTAATCAGCAAATTGAAATCCAGCATGGTTTTTTTAGTTTGTTCTTTGTGGTGTTTTTTTTTTTTTTTTTTCCCCCAGCTCTAGCTTGTATGCACATGTTAACAATGAATTTTCCATGCATTAATAATCCTTAAAACAATATGCTGGAAGGTATGTTTCTTTAGAATTTGAAGTCTTTCTTGCACTGCTATTGCTTCCGAGCTAGCTGTGCTTCTGGTCTAATTTTAGTATCACTGTTAAATATTGTTCATTTTTAGATTCTTGAAGCACGTATTAAAAAGATTAAAGCACAGGAAAAATAGGTATGCTTGGTCATAATTATGTAGTTCTTTTAGAAGAAGCAAGCCTATCTTAAAAATTATGATAGAATTATGCCATGGTTACATAATAACTTCTAAGAGAAAAGTCTTTATTGAAAAGTCTAGGGCACAGAACAGAGCTTCATCCTTGAAATTATTTAATACAATGCATACTTTTGCTTCCTATATGACTTATTTTGTATCACATTTTTGAAGTATGGTATCATTGGACTTTAGGACAGCAAAAGCTACGTAGGTCATCAGGTCCAGCTAGGACAAATCTGTTCTGCCTGCTCTGTTTTCACAGTCATGCCCCTTGAAAGTACATCCTCTCAGCTGGGTAGGAACTGGGTGTTCCTCAGATCTTGTTCCTTACTTATTTTTTTTTCCCTAAAACAATTGAGAGCAAGCAGGGAGGGGAAATAAGAACATTTATCTGAGTGGCTATGAAGATGAAGATACAGATAACATAAGCAGACATGTGATTGGGAAAACATCTGAAGGAACCATAGTGGAAATTAAAGCAAGATTTTCTGTCCAAAATCTCTGCCTGAGGTGCAAGTCCCTGTTGTTTCAGTATGGAATATCAGCCACTATGTTTATACTCGCCATCTTCCACATTTGTGTTAAATTACACAAAGGGTAGGTTTCCATTCAAAAGACACGTCTAGGGAAGACCTTTTCAGACTACACTGTAAACTAAAGTAAATTTACATCCCACTGCTGTTCCATTACCCCCTCAACACTTTGCTGAAGCAGACTATGAAGTAGCTCATCCATTAGTATAATGTTCAGTTTTAGAAACAAATCTGATTTTTAAGGTTATTTGCATGAATGGACTTGATACATTTCAATGAGAAATGACTGCCTGTTGTGCTGGGAGTTGAGCTGAAGGCCTCTGGTGTCTCTGAGTCTTAGTGTTACTGAGGTGTGTATGATCACCAGGGACAAGGTATTTCAGGTCATGTACTCCATGTATTTAGTTATCACTCTCAGAAGCACTGAGAAAATGGTGCCAAGCTGATGACTCATGTTTTCCCAGTATATTTTTAACATGTACTACAGGGACTTCATCTCCTTCTACAGTATATTAAAGTTTTGGTAGAGCAGGGCCAGCATGACTGGCAGATCCTCTGGTGCTGACTAACCAAGTGGCTTTTGCCAAATGTGCATCCCAGTGTTTGAACATTCCACCCCCCATTGCTTTCAGTGTGGTCTTTAACAGTCCATTTTTGGTGCGCAGTGTGGGGCTCGAAGGGTTGAGATTAGAACAGATCGGATTACTGTGTGTTAAAACAAATTGTGTGATAAGTATTGGTTATAGAGGTGTTGTTGGTCAGCGTGGTAAGTTCCTGGCTCTTTAAGTTGTTCATAGAACGGTGGGTTTTACTGCCTTGCGTGCTCCTTATGATACTGATCATGTATGCTCAAGCTGGATTGAAGAGTGTTGTTTGGCTGGTCTGTGTATCACTGGTTTTGAGAATAATCATGTATCTCTATGCAGTACTGGCAGCGTTTGTGTGCCGTTTCATGCGGACTTTCATTATTACAGCTTTTCCTTTTTCTCCTCTGGGTCACAGCCGATAGAGGAGAAATTATTCATTGGGATGGATGTGAAGGAATTATTCAATTGGGTGGATGTGTGGAAATTATTCTAATGTTCCCCCATTTCTTTCTGGACAATGGCACAAGTGTCTGAGTATTTGGGAAATATTTCATGGGCTTGGGGTGACTTATGGCTAGGGATTAGCATGTTGCTGAATATTCTCCAGTTCTTGTTATCGTTAAAAAACTGTTTGGGAATGCTGCCCCATCTGCTATCAGTGTTCAGGGCAGAGGCAGGCCTTGTGCACCGGGTCCACCTCCCATGGCTGTGTCACCCACTGCAGGTAGTCCACCCCCTGCGCTGACTCCACCCCTGTGGCAATATCAACAACCCTCGATGGACGCTGCAGCTCCACACCCGCTGCACCTCCACACGCTGCAGGGTGCCATTACCATTGTCAGAGTCAACTGGCATCAGGGTCAGTTGCCCCAGTACAGAAAAAGAAATGGAAGTGCAAATCAGGCCGTCTGGGGAAGGAGGAGGTGTCCCAAAAGACAGATACACAGGAGAAAGAGACATTAGATACATCTATAGTGACAGAGAATGACGATGATGCTGGTGACGGAGATGTAACCACTTGATCTTTATCCCTGAGGGAGCTCTGCAGTATCCAGAGAGACTCTGGCCATCGTCAAGGTGAACATATTATTACCTGGCTGCTCCGCTGCTGGGATAATGGGGCCAGTAGCATTGAATTAGAGGGCAGAGAAGCCAAGCAGTTGAGGTCACTTGCTAGAGAGAGTGGCATTGACAAAGCAATTGGGAGGGATACGCAAAATGTTAGCCTCTGGAGAGGACTCCTGACAAATGTGAGGGAAAGGTATCCTTTTAAGAAAAGTGTGCCACATCATGTACACAAATGGGACACCACAGGGAAAGGTATCCAGTATCTGAGGGAACTAGCTATGTTAGTTTACTGTGATCTGAAGCAGGCACTCACAGATCCACATGAAGGTCACTGCACACTACCCACGCGGCAGAAATTAATGCAGAATGCACCATACTTGTTAGCCAGTGTGTTTTTAATAATGACTTGGCAAAGGGATCTGGAACCAACAGTGCATGAGGTGGTTCAACACTTCTGGGAATATGAGGACACTATTTCTTCCCCCATACAGGCCTGTGTCTCAGCTGTAGAGAAACTGCAGACATAATAGCCAGGAGACTGTCCCAGGAGTTTTAGCAATTCAGAGAGGAGATGTTCCGATCCCTACCTGCACAAGCCAGTATTTCAGCTATTAGGAGTATGCGTTTCTCTGCTCAAATAGGGAACATAAAAGGTGTCCATCACGATGTACCCTGTGGTTTTACCTACATGACCACAGAGAGGACATGAGAAAGTGGCATGGAAAACCTACCTCACACTTAGAGGAACGAGTTTGTGAACTCCAGACCTCATCATATGGGGTAACACAGCAGACGAAGTTTTTGAGAAAAGGAAGAAGATCATCCAAATCCTTCTAAGAGACAGTTTTGCCATAAAACAAATTAAGGTGAAGGGACCTACACAAGAGATCCAGTTCCTAGGATTATAATAGTAAAATGGCAAGATGGATGCCGTCAGATCCCAATGGATGTGATCAACAGAATCACAGCGATGTCCCCACCAACGAGCAAAAAGGAAACACAGCCTTCCTATGCGTCGTGGGTTTCTGGCAGATGCA
>NW_010246797.1:0-17423 GCF_000690775.1 Eurypyga helias
CCCAGAATAGTGATGTCAGCAAAAGACTGATTTTCATCTAGCTATTGTATATTTGTGTTTTCTGCCAGTCTTATGCCATATTTTCTTTCCATATTTAAAAATGTAATGTATTTAATTTTCTAAATATCTCCTTGTGTAGAGTACATAATAATAAACGCTTTGTTTTTGCCTAATCTGAATTGGATCTGTCATATCTGGAGAACCACAGTTTACTGACTTTTTGAACAGCATATTTTTGTCTTTGGAGATGCATAAAGTAATAGAAAAATGGGTGCGAATGGTGAATGGCAAAGTGCCTGGACTGATTAAGACAGACCAACTGCATAGAAATTGCCCTGGCAAAACACAGCCAAGAGGTTTACAATTCAGTGAAGCTTGGGAATATAAAAGCTCTTAACACTCTATAATACAGTGGAAAGCAATCAGTCTTTGTCAATACAGAAACATTTATTTAAGTAACCAGAATATTCAAAGGAAGGAGTTTCTCTGCTCCTTTTTCATTTAAAGAATTAAAATCTAAATAGGAATTCTTAAACAATCATTGTCTTCTTGCCAAATAATATATCTCAACTGGAAATAAAGCTGATGGAAGATACAAGAGCAGTGAGTCTTACACAAGATGGGGGAAAAAATAAATTAAATTCATAGGAAATGTGTATGAAGCATGCTATAGAAACAGAGTTTCACACAGTCTTCTGATAGCAATTATTTCCTCCAGACCTTCTTATTTTTTTTCTCTGTGCATGTTTATACAGAGGTAAGTTTTATTCTTCAGCTTGCCTTCACAGAAATAGTCTCTAAATTTGTAATGATCAGACAACTGTACCTTAAAACTTGCTATTTTACAATTAATTGTACTTACTTTTTTTTTTTACTAGTGAATTTTCTTCTGTCACCTCCATTCCCACGGGGTTTGGTTGCTTTGTTAGTTCTCATTTTTGTTTTTGCCTTTCAGGATTAAAATTTCATGCTGGTTTTTGTTTGCTGTTATCCCAGTAGTCTACATATTTCCCATGCTGTGTACAGTAAGGCTGTGAAAGAATGGGTGGATAACATTACTTTGCAAGAAACATTTCAAAGGGTAGTCGTGTTGACTCTCTGAGAGCCTGGTACATCCACAGTGCTTCTCTGTCAGAAAGAATTTCTCCATAGGTCTCAATTAGCTTTAGATCACAGCCCAAGTCCATGCAATGATTTCCAAAATCATGAGCACAGATGGATGTAAACTATTTATGGCAGTTTAATAAGTCATTTTATATATATTGAATGTAAGTAGAGGTCAAATTAAAAAAAAAAACAAACCAAACTAAACAAAAAATCCTTCTATCTAATAGTAATAATGTTCAGTCCTTTTGGTCTTCAGAATGCTCTATGCATTTTTGCTGATATTTTTCAAAATGCCCACATGAGATAGCACAGTAATTCCCATGTGTTGTAGAGGTATGGGTGGCTGAGAGGGGAAATAACTCCTGACGTGTCATGAGTCAGTGGCAGAGCAAAGATTCATCCCTAATTCCTGACCTTCCTGTTTACTCTAAACCATAATGCTTCATCATTTTCCTGGTTTTGGCTGGGATAGAAATCCTTTTCTGCCTAGTAGATGGTATGGTGCTTTTAGATTTAGCATGAGAATAATGTGATAACACACTGATGCTTTGGTTGTGGTCCTTGTACTAAGTCAAGGACAGCTTCCCATGATCTGCCAGCAAAGAGGTGCACAAGTAGCTGTGATGGAGCACAGCAGGACACCTGCCCCAAACTGGCCAAAGGGATGTTCTATACCATATGACATCATGCTCAGTATATTAACTGGGAGGGAGCTGGCAAGGGGAGAAGCAATCACTGCTCAGGGACTGGCTAGGTGTTGTTTGGCAGGTGGTGAGCAGTTGTATCACTTACTTTTCCTGGGTTTTGTTGTTGTTGTTGTTTTCCTTTTTTTGTTATTTTCCTATTATTGTCATCATATTTTATTTTATTTTGTTTCAATTGTTAAACAGTTCTTATCACAATCCATGATCTTTCTTACTTTTGCCCTTCCAATTCTCTCCTCCATCCCATCGGGAAGGGGAGGGTGAACGATTGTCTGTGTGGTGCTTGGTTACCGACTGGAGTTAAACCATAACAAGCATTCAAACTGTGTCTCAAAGGAAGCACTTTAAGCACAAAACAGTAATTTAACAGAGTAAAATAAAGGGTTTTCTGCATTCAGAGAGACTGCACACTACATAGAACAGACAATGGGGAGGTCATATTAATTTGCCAATTAGAGCTAATGATTTCACTATCTATAAAAAGATAAATTCTGAGACCTAATGGGAGAAAAAAACCTTAATTGATTAGTGTGAAGAAAGAAATTCAGAAAGAAGCAGACTTAACTCTTTCCATCAATTCCATAGTTCAATTTTCTAGCTTGATCCTCTGTGAAGTTTTGTGTCTTCGAAGGTCTGAATATGCATGCCATCTATGCAAACTTTTCTAAAAAGTTGTCTGCAAATAGGTAGTGTTATCTCATTGATGAAAGCCTCCTAATTAAATCCTTGGATTTTCCAAATGGGGCTGATCAGGTTTATAGCTGCTCATTTATCATTTGACAAAGGTTTCCTAGATTACTTTAGAAAGGCATATACTTGTCAATTATGGAAACAGCCTGTCAAGTCCCACGTGGAAGAATTGCTCAAAACTTTAGGGGAGACTGTCCTACAAGATCTGTCAAAATTAATACCATGAGGCAAAAATGTGAAGTTTTTTCAGTCTTTAAGATGTGTTTGGGAACTCTTGAAAGAAGGATAAAACTGCCTTCTCTGCTTGAGTTGAAGGCTAAGTTTGCAGATCTGAGTATATGAAGACAAGTTCAATCACTGCTTCTTGCATGACACAACACTTCTCCCCTGTTGTTTGACTGCCTGACATCGTACTTGGCTTTAAGCAAGTAGAGTCAGGCAGGAGACTGGAAATGGACAGTGTCAATACAAGGAACCAAGATGTAGATTCTGAATTCTCTGATCAGAGTAATTATTTTATGACCATGTGGTAAGCCAAATGGGAAAGTGATCTGTTGTAAACTAACCTCATCCCTTATATCCTACCCAAGTGGAATTAATTTTGCATTTCCAGCTTTTCCTTAAGCAGTACAGTTTTCTAACTGGCACAAAAGCAGGGTGGTGTGAAAGATCATCTAGTAAGTGAGTATATAGGGAGAAATACAGGTTGGAGAGTATCCTTTCAACACCTCCTGGTACTTAGACAAGCTTAAAGTAATTGTGGAGTCACAACTTTAGACTTCTCATATACCATTTAAACAGGTACTGTGTTGTTTCTAGGAACGCTGCCAGGAAGTGTCATCGTATTTGCTGGTACCTGTACAGCAACATAGGATGTATGGATGACCCCTACCGCCAAAAACTTCAGTGTTTGCAAACACTGGGGGTAAATATTTAGTAAGAAACAGTGGAATCCAAATATTACTAATGTGAACAGTGTTAATTTTTTTAATTCAGTTTAAAAATGAAAATAATAAAGTTATTTCACAAAATTCTAGGTTTGGATTATTCTTTTACTGAACAGCTAGCAAATGAAAAATGTCTAATGATTTCACTTACTAATTTGGTTTGCATTTTGATAATGGGCTTACTAAAGTTGGCTTTCAAAGCAAAAGAAAAATAAAACATCTGTGAAAACTGAGGGGTTTCTGTGAAAGGTTTCATTGTGTTTAAAAAGAAGCGATTTCTTACCAATCAGAAAATAGTAAGAACCATGTGATAACAAATTTAACTGAAAAAAGAGCACTAATAAAAAGTTATTTTATCAGGAAAGTAGAAGAAAACTTAAATTATTTTTATGAAGGACTGAGAAAGTGATATTGGACTTTGTCTGCAAACCTTTCCCTTGGTGACCCCTTATAGGTTATATTTTCAGAATCGCAACTCCGGCAGCTGAACTTGTGACAAAATTGTTATCGTATTTAGGGTTGTCACAACAGCACTTCATGTTGAGCATCCTTGCTCAGGAAAATACTGAGACAGAAGCAATATTTAGACCCTGATTTGGATGGTACTGAGATTTGGGGCATGAAAAAAAAAAAGACCCAAACCAAAAAAAACCCCAACAAACAAACAAACAAACAAAAAAAAACCCCAAAACCCCAAAACAAAACAAAACAAAAATATCAGGAGAGGCATAAGCGTATAACTATTCAGAGTGCTGTCCCTCTGTTCCATCATGCTGTTTCCAATGGTAGGAAACACGAATCTTCTGAAAGATGCGTAAGAAATTTTTACACTGCCCAAGATAGAACCACACACTCACTGGGAAAGCTTTTTGTTAACTAGTCTCAGTAATTGCCTCTTGCTCTGCAACCGAATGTGTAATTTCATTAAGAATGTTTGTTCGTTTGTTTTAAACTTGGTGCAACAATATCTGCTGTGACTTTGGGTCGTTTCATAGAATGTCAGAGGTGCCCAGGCCTCCCAGGGTGGAGTTTGGTTATTGAAAATATGATTATATCCTAAGAAATGTAATGAAGTCTTGGCACAAAGAATAAAATAACTGAAGAAATGTCAGCTTTGTGGCTCTCATGATCAGCTTGAATAACTGTCTTAATAATATCTCTGCAGCTTTTTAACTACAGGCATGGAACATAAAAGTAGCATTAATGGTGTTAGTCTTTCCTCTTAATCTCAAGAAAGAAGCATGGGGAAAGATTATGACCAGCATTATGTTAACACATTTTATATCAACTGGAATTTAAGGAACTCATCTGTGTTCCTGTCTTAGTAATACCATGCAGTGCATCCAAGACTTACAATAGTGTGGGTTTTTTTAAACTTCTAAAAAATCCATGTATTAGGTTGATTGTCAGAAGGCTGATACAACTTTTGAGAATAAGAGAGAGTATAAATAAATCACCATAGAAAAATGTGGCAGAAGAAGAGAAGGAAAGGGATGGAAAAACCATGAAAATATCTCAGGACAGAACTAAGCAATGAGCTACTGAATTTCTGTTTTCTAGAAGCCTTAGACCCCTGCCGCTCAGCAAGTACCTTGGAGAAATACTGCTTCGAATTGTTGTTAATCCACCTTCCCTTTACTGTTAGTGTTGGTCTCCCTTAAGAAATAATAGATGAAGAAAAGTTATGGTTCATATTAGAGTTTATGAACATAAAATTATCTTTCCATGATCAGACCCAGATTACCTCACCACGTTAGTATGCTATCCGTAAGAAGTGTCTTTGCCCCATTGCTTGACTGAAATATAGATTTTATGTCTAAATAGATTACAGCAATAGCTATTCATAAAAATGAAGCACATTTTTATTATTGATCTGTTTCTTGGAGGGATGGTAGAATGGTGCTGCATGCTATTTGTTTCTGCTGTTTGCTACATGATGTAAAATATCATTTCTGCTTCTTTGTTTCATTTGCTTTAAACTTGCACAGTTTTAAATCATGTGGACTTTAAATAATATTTCATTTTGACGTAACATACAGAGGACTTGAAAACCAGAGAACTCTAGCATTCTTTTCTCTCTAACATGAAACATTGTTTTTATCACATTTTATGTAAAAAACATTATTTTGAAGAAAAAGACTAGACTAAGTCGGCACTCCTATGAAATATTCAGAAATTCACCAAAACTATGGTGCTGAGTTCTCAGTTCAGTGAGGCTATGGTGAAATACAACGTTTGGAAGACAACTGTTGATTTGGAGTTTCTGGTTGTGAGGAACTCAGAAGATATATTAAAAAGATCTAAGTTTTTTTCCAGTAAGGATTTGATGTTGTAGAAGTCAGCCAGTTCCGAACCCCTCAATCTCAAAAGGTCTTCACCAGTTAAATCAAGTACCCAGCTGATAAATGAATGAGTGCCTATGTATCTAATAATTTCTTTTGTTAAACAGATGAATTATCCATTCTTTAGGGTGTGCCAACCAGATCAGACCTCACAAAACATATGCATAATCTGTCTCATTTAATGCAGCAACACAGGGATATTGCATATTTTGGATAGGGGAGACTGGGGATTCCTTTGCTTCTTGTGCAAGAACACTGAAAGGAAGGTTTCCCTTTTGAAGCAATTATTCTTACTACTAGTGTAGCATATTTATGATACTTTCTATACCTGACCTAACTCAAGCTCCCTTGGGTAACTCTTGGACTAGGGCATTCACAGAGAAATCTGTTTATAGAATCAAGACCTTAGTTCTGTGGAGTGCTTTCTGCTGTAATTGCCAAGCACAGTCAGCTTTTATTATCTCAGTGGCAAAATACAGCACTTCATATTTGGATGGACCTCTCTGTACTTGGAAAGTCTGACTACTGATTTCATTTTGCTGTAACAATATACGTGCACTCTAAAAGAGTTTAAAATAGGGTACAGTTTAATTGGAGATACCGTTTCAATGTGTGCTGAAATTAGTGAGTTCTTTAGCACTGATTTCATTTACCGTTGGATCAGACCTTTTGAGTTAGGACTGATGAGTATAAAACGACATTTACTTGTCATCACTTGGACGTGTTACTGATTGACAGATCTCCAGGGAAGGCAGCACAGTGGGCAATCGGCACCATTTCATATGAAACACGGATTACAGAAAACACTGCTGTTTTCCATGATTATTGAATTTGCAGTTCCACCACGTGTGTTTATTTCTGCCTGTGTAGCAAATCAAGTATTGATAAAATAACTACTAAAGCTAGAGAAATGGAAATAAAACAAGTTCCTCACAGAAAATATGCATATGATGGATAGAAAGCACTGTGGGCTAAGAATAAAGTCTTAGATGAGAGATATGTATTTATCATATCAGAGAAGCAAATGTAACAAGAGAATTCATGCAAATCCCTTTATGAAATTCATATATTTTTGACATATATTTCATAGCACCACATATACCCAAAATGAAGAGTTTTCCTACAAGATGACATGTAAATTAAGGTGAATAACAAGACATTAAAACTTGCAAGTAAGAAAGGAAACTACACATGGTAGTTAATCAAATCCAAAGAAGGCCAAGAAGAAATGTGGAGGTATCTTTTCCAATCTCTATTTCTCAATATTTAATGAAGTTTGATGGTAGTAAGCATAAATTATATAGGATGAAAAGGGAGGAATAGTGACAGAGGATCTCAAGAAATTAACTTTATTCATGCGAGAAAGATCCCTGGACACCACCAGATGCAGGTCACTGTTCAATGAATATTGTCTCCAAGAGGATACAGAGATGTTAAATACATGACAAGCAGGAAAGAAAAACAAACAAACAAACAAAAAAACCCCCATAATTGTAATACATTATACATATCAAGTGGCCTCATCTGAGCTACCATGAACCCACCTAGCCACACTTCCAAAAAGAAACTAGAGGGTTAGAAGGCACCTATTCCATGGCAATGAAAATTGGTACGATAATAGAAACCTTCCCATGAAAAGAAAGTGTAAAATTGACATTAGTTACCTTTGCAAGCAGTTTAGCAATTGGTAACTTAATCAAAATGTTTATGATTAGGAAGTGATGATCTGATTCCATAATATAGTAGGCAGACAAGCAGTGAATTTCGAAGATGGCAGGTTTAAGACCATGAGGATGAGATCCCCAGTGCACTTTTTATTTATTGCTTCATCAGCACAATAGGAAGAACTTGAATTATGTCAATACCCCATCTCTTACATTTATCTGATGTTTTGCTGTCTGGATGCCCAAAAGTTCCTTCCTATGAATCTATTACATCTGAGCTCCTCTTTTGAAACACCTGATGGTTTCATTGTCAAAATTACCTATAAATGAATAAGGTCTCCATTCTGAGATCTTATTGGAAATATGTCAGATTAACAAAGGGGAAGGAAAGTAAAATAAACATTTTTGGAGAGTCATTAAATACAATACATAGAATAGGATTTCACTGTGTGAATATAGCCTGTTATTTTTTTTTTTCTTCTGTTAGTAGTACTACTGATGGGATATTTGTGAACTTGATGAATTCTGCTCTTTAAGAAACTGAAGAATAGATTGCATATGCTCCATGATGCTTCGTTACACACTGCCATCCTACAGAAGTTGCACACAGGTCTCAGAGCCTGGTTTATAGCATTTTTCTGCTAAGCCTGATCTTCTGGTACTTACTGGTATGGTATTTTAATGACCTACTGGAAATAGCAGAGAGCTTATATAAAAAAAGAAAAACAAACAGCAAAATAAATAACATGGTGAATGGAGCTTGAATCCTTATCTTACCCCAAAAATTATTAAACTGTGTCATCCTATAGAGTCCTAGTTGTTAGATACATGCACAATCTTCTAGAACTTCTTTTATATTGAACTTTTACTCATTTTACCATCTATTGATTCATGTTTTCCATATTTATTTGACTATGCACTGAATACAGTGAAGATTTCCTCTCAGGAGGAATCTACTAACACTGTATTATTTCCTAGTGACACTATTTTTTCTTGCTCTTGCTTTTCAAAACAATTTTTTCTGCTTCGTAGTTAGTCAATATTTTTTATTAAACTGTTATTGAAATAAAATTATTTATTAAATTTTACGGTTGAGCAAATGACTTCTTTTTGATAAAGACAGAAAAGTCATAACCATGATAACTAACATTCAATAAAAATAATATTGTAATCTTTAAAAATTAACAGTATTTTCCATAAAAATATGAGAAATGTTTGTGACATTGAATACTTCAGCAGAAACTAGACTTCCTTTAGAAAAATACTGTTTTAAATGGAAATTATTTTCCTAGAAAGCATCTGGGTCCATACTTCTAATTTCATCAGAAAACACCTTATTATTTTTTTTTCTTTATTTGTTGCATTTTGGAATGCATATCTAGAAAGAGATAAGTGTTTTAACCCATGCAAAAACTAGCAAATGGTAATAACTACCTGTTCATATTTGAGAAGGAATTAGTGTGCTTAATACAGTCACTGAAAGTATGCCTACATTTAGAGGTACCCATGTATTGGTTTTGCTCTGTTACTCCTCTTTACTGTTGGGAGAGGAGCTAAGCCTGTATCGAAATCCTCCAGTTTTATAATGAATCCCCCTGTAATTAATATACCCTGCAGAAAAGAATGGGATCCCAGACTCAAACCTGGCAGTGCAATAGTGTGTTAATATAACTAATGATTAGGGCTGATTTCAGTCTGTCGGAGAGAGAGGGGATTTGCAAACCTTCACAATCATCTGTATTTAAACCTACCATGTAAAACAAATAAGGGTAAGAAAATAAAAGATCATAATGAAAATCTAGCTGTCAGAGTAACCCAGAGAATAGTCTCGTGAGGGATGGAATCCACTGTCAAAGTACTGAACATCACTTGAGGCATCTAACTGTCTGTGCATGTTTTTAGCTTGTAGTTAATCTGAGATAATTGGACTAAAGCTAAATTGAATTAGCTTGTGATAGTCTGACTAATAGGACACACATGGACAGTCACTGTGCCTCACCTCGCCTAGTAAACTGAGATAATTGCTTCATCTTTGTGAGCCCTGGGAAGAAAGTGTCAACCTTGGTGATCCTTCAAACTAGACAAGGCTTAAATGTATTCTATGACCAATCCTGCACTGTCAGAGTAATGGACTGGATGATTCAATTTGACTTTTTCATTTCTTGACTTCTATGATTTTCTGAGAATGGCTTCCCTCTAGCCACCTTCCTAAATCAGTGTGAGAGTATGGTCCTAGACCCTCAGAAGGGTTTTACTACCAACACTCAAGCAACTTGAGCAAGTGCCTTTTCTGTCACAGGAGCCAACGACTGTGGCATCCAATGACTTTTATATGCCCCACTGGCAGATCTGATAAACAGAGGGGACTCAAAATAAAATGCATATTAGAAGCCAGAGGCTTTCGTGTGTTAGAGATGCAGCTTACACCTGTCACGGGTGTTGGTTAAACCACTCATTGTGAGCAGAACTGCTGAAAATCATACTTATTTAGGACAAGTGTCCCTTTTTAAGAAAATAAAGTTCTTATTGCTGGAAAAAAATCAGAAGCCTGCCAGACATCCAACGACTCTTGGATTTACATATGTTACCTGCACACTGTCAGTCCTTCAATAGGAAGTTTTCTGAGAAGTTTCTCAGAAGCTGGAAGAGAGCATTGGAGTCTGTTACTGTCACTTGCAGGGATGCCAGAGAAGAAAGATATCATAACTCAGAATGTAAAATCACCTGTTATAGCAGGAAATCATGTTGTATGGCCATGGCTTTATCAAACATCATTTTAGAAATAGGTTAGTCTCCTTGCTATAGTGACTCAGTATCTCTAGAAATTTTCTTCCAAGGTTGGATGTCACCATTTTTGTTACATCTTCTACTGTGTTCATGGTAGTTTTTCTTCCTTTCCTCATACTGTTATTTTGTACTCCAAAATATAAATTTGTGGGGTGCGTCTGAAGATATATGTGCTTTTAAACAACTTAATAGGGTATTAAATTAGTTATGAGGTAAGAAGCCCAGAGGGTTTGCTTTGCTACTGAGGAGACAATGTAAGTGTTAAGCACCATGTAAAAAACCTATTTTCTATCATCTTGGGTTTTTTTGTTATGGCCAATGATCTGCTTTTGAGTTGTAGACTCAAAATTTTTCTACAAGTAATGCAGTCACGAAAAGAATGTAAGGAGCCCCTAAGAAAGAGGTACTTAGGCTGGTATTTCAATAAAGCAGGAAAAATATCAGTAAAAAATAAAAGAAAATCTCTATTTTGAAACACTGCCATCTGATACAGCAAAATTTTGGAGTATGAATTCAATCTGACTCATGCAATAGGATCTCTTTTGCCTGAATTTATTAGAACAACAAGCTGGTATCCAGTCCTCCTTGAAACATTAGAGAAAAGCATCTCCAGAACAGGTCCCAGTATTCTTAGTCATCTATCTCTGCACTGCATGAATCACCATCTGGAGGTGTTTTTCTCTCTCAAATGAAAAGCAGGGAGCCTGTGTCTCCTTTTGACTAGGCACTTAAGATTAGAAAAGCTAAAACTGCATCAAGGCCGAACTGAAAGGGTTAATATTTTCCTGTTCAGTTTCCTTCTCAGCTGTCAATTTTTGGATCTTAAATAGCTTAGATTGATGTCCCCAGCTCTCAATTTCCCTGGGAATGTCACTGTATTAACAGGCTAGCTTAGATCCTACAAGATTATTTCTATTTTCCACTGTGTACCCTCTTACATAATATATTATCATACTGGGAACATGAGTGGAAATTATCAACCTGTGCTTTTTGCCTGAAAGCACTGCAAGGAATTTATGCCATTGCTCAAAGTTCTATGGAAAAAACCTTTTCTTATATCGCAGACAACTTATCAAGAGGAAACCCCTGAGTAAGACACTTATAGCCCTCTGCTGGAGGCTTGCCACTAATCTGTTCTGGCATTACAATCCGATGCCAGAATTATCCCCATTCTAATTTTTTTTCCCCACCTAATTCCATCTATATTAAAGAAAAGAAAAAAAAAAAACCTGTGATAGATTGCAGTGGATAAAAAGGTTTCACTTTAATTATTCATAATGTAATTTCACAGCAACTATATCATGTGGTTGCTCAATTTTTTACTGCTTTTAACATGATGGAAAAAAGGATGTTATAGGTACATGTGCTGATTTTGTCTCTGTGGAGAGGAGGGGACTGAGAGGGGTTAGCTGAATCTGTATTCCTGGGAATAATTGCTTCATTACTCGAATGAGTTACACTGATCTCAGCTGATGTGGTTCTCCATATGTTCCTGTTCATTTATTGAACTGGTGCCATTGAACAGTTAAATGAATAAGTGAGAACTGTATGCAGTTGGTGCAAGAAACTCAAGGAAGTCAGACTCTTAAAGTGCTGAGGAGTCTGTGGCTTTTCCTGCTTCAGTCAGACAAAGTCAGATTTGATGGACTGAGTACAATGTTTATATTCTTGATATGTGAGATCAATTTTCAGCACTATCTCAGACTTGCTATACTGCTTCAGGCACTACGTAACTGCTCTGAGCCTTCAAAGTATAGTTGTAAAATAGGAATTGTAAAGATGATTGTTTTCTATCTCACTGTATTTATCTGATTTAGTTTCTAGGATTAAGGATTTCCCCTTTGTTCATATATGTAGCCTTGCATAGACATATGTGCAACACCTTGCCCAAGGAGAGATGGATCTCTGTCAGTACTTGCAGGTGTAGATCAAGAGGTCCTTCTCAGCTTTCCAAAATTTGCACATCACTTTATCTCAGTGAAATAAACCAGAAATTTTCATGTCAACAACGTCCAAACAAACGTGAGCACACTGGTAAGCTGCAGCTCTCAACAAGAATGGCAAGCTGTGTTACAAAGCTTAATGTGATTGTCAGAGGCTCTAAATTGTCAAGCAGAGGACAGAATGTATACTCCTTACCCCTGGCACTTCAGATTACAAAATAAATTGTGTGGTCAGCATCCATATTTTTCATTCTGGCTCCTCTACATTGATAAGCACAGAGAAAGATGATATTATTTGGCCTGTCTCTGAGCTACTAAGATGTACTCCTTCATCAGCATAGAAGTATATTGTGTAGTATTGTGTCTAGACCAATATAAGCTGCAGATTTCTGCTTCTATCTGGCTACTGTTCAGGAACTGGTTTGTAACAGAGGTACCCTTTCATGGTCCTGTCTATGCCCATCCTTACAGGATATGTCCTTACTCAGTTGTTCAAGTGCTTCAATAGAAGCATTGCTGGGCAGATCTTATTTTCTTTGCAGGGACAAATTTTTCCTTTAAAGTCTCAGTTAACATCTTTAAAAATTTGCTAATGCAGGTCTCAAGGTGGAGAAATTCAGAATATAAGAATATTTTCACTTTTCCAAGGGATTCGCTGCGTGGGAGAAGACAAACAATGAATATACAGAACTATTAAGGACATGTCTAATGGCAGATTCTCAGCTGGATCCAATATTAGCATAAGTAAGAGTCCAGAAAGAAAGGAATAGATCAAGGCTGTGCAAGAGTAGGACCACAAATGAAGTTCCATTGCAGTTAGTGCCAAGCCTAATCTCATTCCCGTTCTGTATTGTTGAGAGGACCAAGAGGAAGGAATGATAAAAAAGGTGTACAAATAAAAAAAATGATTGGGAGCATTGATCAATACTATCAAGGTAAGAAACTAGACCAAAATGGACCTTGAAAAATTGTACCAACTTTTTTACAAATGACCTCTGAAACCTTTTGTGGGAACAGGAAAGGACATATAAACCCTGGAGAGCAAGGGAGCAGTTTATGTTAGGTCTTCTAAAGTGCAAACTGAAAGCTTCCAAATACCAGTCATATAAATAAAATCAATGAAATATTTATTTGTGTGATGATGCATCACAGCTTAAAAAAACATTGTAATGGATGGATGTCTGTGGAGAGAAAAACAATTGAGAGAATGAAATATATGAAGAAAAAAACACAAGTTGAGGATCTTGGGTAAGAGAAATGTTGGGGAACCAGAATCTGTAAGCTTTGGTGTTGATCCCCTGGTGGACTTTGTCTTTCTCCCTCCCTGAACCATGGTGCTTAATCATTTGTCTTGCCTTAATGAGCACTTTTGAAGAGCTGAAAAGACCTCTCAGTATAGTTGGTAACTGGTAGAAATTAAAAACGGCTGAGAAATGCAAACTGAGGTGAAATAAACACAAAATCAACATGAGACCACCAACTGGCATGGAAATTCTCAGCACACAGGGTTCTAGTTTGTGCCTATAATTTCAGTCAGTGTTAGTTTTGGTGATTTTTCTGTTGTTTGTTCCTGCTTTCAAAAAAGCAGGTAAGGACCGCCTGCATATATTATATTAGTTAAAGTTGGCCAGAGAATAATTTCATTTTACAACAGACTTCCATGGGTAGATGTTTATATTCGATATGCACTGTAATAAAACCTAATACTCTGGTAAATTTTTGCAAAGTGAATTTGGTCTGGAACATTTGGTTTTGTATCAGAACGGTTAAGTTGAAATCTGTGAGCCCAAACTACAGAAAACTGCAGTCAGTGATGACTCCCTTGATTTGCACAGGCTTTCCCTTTTCATAGAGTCGTAGAATCATAGAGTCTTAAATAGTTTGGGTTGGAAGGGACCTTAAAGACCATCCAGTTCCAACCCCTCTGCCATGGACAGGGACCCCTTCCACTAGACCAGGTTGCTCCCAGCCTCATCCAGCCTGGCCTTGAACACTTCCAGGGATGGGGCATCTACAGCTTCTCTGGGCAACCTGTTCCAGTGCCTCACCACCCTCTCCATGAAGAATTTCTTCCTGATGTCCAATCTAAATCTACCCTTTTTCAATTTAAACCCATTAACATTCATGCACTTATATATTTCTTTAGATACTTTGGGGTGTAATGGCAGAGCAGAGTAAATTCATTTGTTGATTGCCTATGGCTGGTTCAAAAAAGTCACGTCTCATTGTCCTGGGTTAGCCCAAGTAAGCAACCAAGTACCACACAGCTGCTCACTCCCCTTCACTCCTTCCCCCCACCAGTAGGGTGGGGGAGAGAGTTGGAGGAAAAAGATGAAGAGAATTTGTGGGTTGAGATAAGAACAGTTTAATAACTGAAAGTAGGTGAAATAAAATACTTATAATAATAGTACTAATACTACTAATAATATGTAATGAAAATACTACTACTACTAATGGTAATAATTTGTAATAAAACCAAACCAAACAAAAAAAAAAAAGAAGAAAAATTTTACAACTGCTCACTGTCATGACCGACACTCAACCAGTTCCTGAGCAGTGACTTCCCCTCCCTGCCACCTCCCCTGAGTTATATACTGGGTATGACATTTCATGGTATGAAATGTCCCTTTGGTCAGTTTGGATCAGCTGTCTGGGCTGTGCCACCTCCCACTGTCTTGTAGAGAAGAAGCTGGGAAGACAGGTGCAGTATCAGAAACTGAAAAAATCCTTGTCTTGGTATAAACATTGCTTAGGAAGAAATAAAAACATTACTGCTATCAATACTCTCAGCACACATCTGAAACATAGCCTCATGCTTGTTACTGTGAAGAAAATTAACTCTGTCCCAACTAAAACAAACATACCCATGACACAGAGCTGTGACCCAACATGAACACAAGCTTGTAGAACTGCTCAAAAGACTGTATGGGACATTTTAGTGGGGCTGAGCTTGTGCCAGTACCAATGTATCTCTGCACTGCTCTCTAGCTGCATGTCCCATATCTAGTCAACATTTTCCGTTTTTTAAAATATCACTTCTTTCCTTCTCTCACCTTCTGGAGTAATTTTGCTGTTTTTTATATGCAAGTTTCTGCACTTACTTTACTCCTTGGATGTTCAGCAAACTCCAGTTTGCCTTCTGATGGAGACAAAATGCTGTAATTATTTTGCAGATGTGAGAAGTGAATGACTGCCTAGCAATTTTGTGACATCTTTCCAGAGATTATGTCTATTTGGAGAAATGTGAGGCTGATTCCCCACCCAAAGCAGCCATGCTCATCTTGAAATAATAGTAATGATAATAATATGAAACCAATGTTCCATCCCTTCGTAAACATCAAGTGAAATACTGTTCACTTTTTAATCTGATATCCTAATTAACAAATGTTAATTCTGTTCCAGTACCCCTCTGTTTGTCATTTATCATAGAATCATAGAATTTATCCTTCCCCAATAAATTTTATACATGTCTGTGAATTTTGACAGACTTGGAGAGAAAATTTCTGAATTTTCAGGAAGATATTATATTCTCATATATTTTATATAGATAAGTGGAAGATGGAAAGTAAAATTAGCAGAAAACCTTCAGCATAAATTCTGCATTATTATTAAGCAAAAGAAAAATCTGAGGAATGTTAGAATTAAAAAAAAACCAACCAACCAAAAAAACCCAAAACAACACAACAAAAAACAGAGTGCACTTTAAGAAACAAGACACAATCTGACTTTGATATATAAAAAAGCAGGAAACCAGACTTCCTGAATTTTCTTACACATTGAACTTTTGGTTTGTCATTTTTCAGTTGAAGTTAAACCAGCCAAAGAAACTGATTGCACATAGGAAAAGATCTATGGCAAGACAGTCACCCTAGTCTGGTCTAGTAATTAGAATGTAATTAGTCATTACTGGAGGAGCTTGTATCTGAAAATAACCTGTAATAAAGCTAGGATTAGTCTGGGGCTTTCTGGTGTGTTAAATGACAAAAGTGATTTCAAAGGTAACTTAGTAAACATCTCAAAATGCATTGCTGTACAAGCAAAAGTTACTGTGCATTAATTATTCATCTTCGTATGCTCCACTATTTTAACTACTCTACATCAGCTTCATTTAAGCACTATGAATAAAGGATGATTGATAGTGAATATAGAAAATGGCTATTTCAACTGAAAGTTAACAAAGTACTTGTCACATAAAGCTGTGAAATTTACTCACATTTCTGATTTTTTTTTTTAATATTCTCTTATATTGTAGTAATCTCTGATTTACAGTGTCCTGTGTACAACCATACAGGGAGGAAAACATCAATTGCCAACTTGGTATTAATGAAGTTATTAATTTTTCTTGACAACAACAGCATTTGAACACCAGAAAAATCCAACAAATTATAATAATATAAAAATAGCTTTTTGTGCATTTGGAAGCTAAACTCTATATCTTTGCTTCAATAATAGGTATTTTTCTGCATTAAAGATCAAATTCCAGTTGCTCTCTAATAATCTCATTTGGAGTCAAGGAGATTAAGAGTCAGTGAGGGAAGTTTAAGACCTGGTTCTCTGGATTTTGTATGCATTTTCATATTCCAGGCTGGAAGTGTCTCTAAGTTTTTGATTCTGGGAAGACTCATCCATGGCAATGATTAACACACCTGGTAGCAGCTGCAGTCTTACATTTGTGGGATATCATATCAACTAGAATTTGTCAGATGTGGACTGACTTCTATGTATTTCTATTGAAATTAGAGGGATAATGCAGCCAGGATAACAATTTACCCTAGCAAATTTTCTGGGAAAAAAGGTATAGATCAGCTAATATGGACAGATGTTATGGACGGTGGCTTTACACTCAGGATGCTCTTGTTATTTTATTAAACCTGCTGGTATTACTGGAAGAACCAGATGAGATCTGAGACACATAGGTCCTTCCTTGTTTTCTGCAGTATCTCTTCTTTGCAATGCTGAAAAATTCTCAGTTGTTTCCAAACATTTTATAGTAATTAATGAATAAGTAAAAAGTTAGTCTATGAATCATATTACTGTGCAGTTCTGTTGGCTCATATTATTATATCAAATTTGTGCCTGAATTTTAAAAAGCATGCATATTGCATCTTTTGTACAATGAATATATGTGAGGGTCAAAAAGCAGCCAGCTGTGTTACTGTTAATAGGAAGTAGAAATGGAACTGAACACCATGTAATTTGTTAACATAGTATAGAATGAAAATGGCATTATTTCAGCAGG
>NW_010246797.1:17454-66146 GCF_000690775.1 Eurypyga helias
ATGGCAAACAACTCTAATGGATGAGAACTTTACTGAGTAGTGACAGTCCTGTTACGGAACCAGATTTACCTGTGCTATGTCATTAAGGCGTATTTTTCAAAATACACATATTAATACACTTTTTACAGTCTTACAGTACCTGGTATAATTTTTGTAAATAGCAGTAGATTTTTAACAGTACACAAAGCTAGAATGCTGACCATTTAAAAAAGAACTATTGTGACCAAAATTTCAGAAATATAATGTAGGTTGTATTCATAAGATGCTGGGAAAAGACTAGAGTAATCCTGGAACAAAATCATTTCTGTGATAACTAAAATAGTGCTGAAATATAAAGATTATTGCTTCCAAACCACTGGATAGTACGATATGTAAGAGACTCTGTCTTCCCTAAACCAGCATGCTGTGTTATAGAGCTCTGTAAATTTTCCTAGGTCATTAACCAAATCTGAATTAAAGGGCAACACAAACACTGTAGCACATTTCTTCCCTGCTGCTGATTTAATGCCCTTTTATCCCAAAACATCCTCATGGAGACCAGGGGAGAAAGATAGCTGTCACTGAGCACTGACAAGGATAGCATCCTGACTCTGAAATGGATGGGACTTTTTTCATGTGATTCACCTCATGGGCTCAGCATACTTTCCCTTTCCTCTTTGCTGAGTTATTAAAAGATAAAGAGCATCTGCTGCAGTAGACATAAAAATTGACAAACTTACAATAGGTGGTGCCACCTGTGCCTGCCTAATTTAATCACAGCCCAAACAGTCTGCCATCCTTTTACAGTGGAGAAAATGTTCAAGAGCATCTGAAAGTGACTCATAAGCAGGAGGGTGAGGGGAGAGGAAGCAGCATGGGAACAGTTTGCTCAAACATCCTCTTAGTTACAAAGAAATTTAATAGAATATGGCTAGTGGACATGAAAAACTCTTTTGCTTTTATGTAGAGAGGGGGAAAAAATCTGGTAAGCAGCTAACAAACACCATATCAAACACTTACAAGCCAGATGGATTCAGCTGTGCGGTGTTATATCAGCTACAGCTGATCCATCTGTAGTGAATGCTCCTTGCCAGTTGCTTGGCTTAGGGAGTGTTTGGGAGAACACACCAAGGGAGGAAGAAGCTTGTTTGTTGTACAGGCGTAAGTGCCTTTTCTGACGATCTCTCATTGCTTCACCTTCAATAGTTACCTCTTCACTTCTTTTATACAATTATTAATATAACTCTGGATGTTACGACAGTTCAAATCACTGTTATTCTGTATGAAGACCATGCTTCCAAATTCTAAATACCCACTTTACTTGTTTTCAAGTTTGTAAGTTTACAAGCATTCTCATTAAATATTCAATTCATCTCTGATAAAAAAATGACATAGGCCAGAAGAGAAGATTAAGAGCATCTGAGTCTCTTTAAGTAATTAACTTTGCCTGACAGAAAGCAGTAGGACTGTGAGTCACCCTTAAGATCTAGGATGAGTTGATGTGTCTTGCTGCTATGAATTGTGGATCTTCGCTTTAGATAAAAGCTCTCTGCCATCTGATATGTGTCCAGAAAAAGAGTTTATCAATGGAGATCTTTGATGAGCAGGTATATGTGTGTCTTTCTACTGAAAGTGAAAAATGTGTTAGCAGTCATAAAAAGTCTTATATGCAACAGCAAAATCTAATGTTCTGTGAAAACCCCATTTATCTAATATAGACCTTATTGCATCCTTGTTAGTAAAACAACATCAAAAGTTTCTTCTTTCTCACAGAAATCATAGTTGCTCCATCTTTACGCCTGAATTTTTTTTCTATTATATTTTGCATAAAGGTCAAAACATTTTTTTTATCTACTCTATCCTACTTATATTTGGGGTGGAACTCGTATAAAGTTGATCCCATAGAGTTATTAAAATATTGTAATTTCTTCATTGTAACCAGAATAAAGCAACTTTGACAAGATATAGAACATCTGGTTAATAACTAATAGTTATTTTTAAGACACTCAGTTTTAGTGAATTTTGGTGTCAATACTTAATAAACACATAGATTAATAAATACAGTTTTCTCAGTTTGTTTCTGGGAATGTTTGGGGTTTGTTTTTTTGTTCATATATCTTTTGCATTTTTTTCCCCATGATTACTTATTCTTATAGTTTAAACTTCCAGTGTTTCATTCAATCAAGACTTAAATCAGGCTTTTAGCTTGTAACCTGTATTTTGTATCTCTCTTATGAAGTTACAGAGAGGTAAATAAACATAAAAACAATTTTTGGAATATTGTATGATCACTATTAGCTGTACCTCTTCAGAGCTTGTGGAGTCTGGTGAAATGTGTCACATATTTTTCATTCTTTTAAATGAAACTGCATCTGACACAGACAGGAAAATTTATCTGTTTTTGAAGGATAATTTGAAAATTGTCACACAAAGTCTAAAGATCATACAGATTATTCTCAGTAAGCTAGAAAGTTAAGGAAAAATTTACATGACCTTGATTAATCTATAAATAATATTATACTTTTCTGCACTATCTCATTTTTTCCCTTTAGTAATCTGGTTAAAAACCGCCATATAATTAGTAAAATCATTCTAACATACAGGTTATGTTACAAAAGAATCTTTTTTTTCTGTGAAACTCCTCCTTCAGTATTTCAGTTACACCTGCTGGCCCAGAATTGTATTCCTAATGAACTAATTGAAACAACTTCTTAATTCATTTCATACTGTCTGTCTTCAGGGGATGTGGTTGTAAATGAATAGATCTAACTCTAGGAAAAGGAAAGAATCAGTAACATTAGACTTCAAAGGCCATTTACATCCCCTTGTGTGTTTTTATGCTAATCTCTCTTTTGTTTCCCTTTTTTCTATTTCCACAGAAAGCTAAAAAACATAATCTAATTCTTTAAAAAATGTTAACAGAGAAATATTTCAAAACCTTTGAAAAGGTTTTTGAATTCTGAGAAAGAAAAAGAAAACCCACACAAAAATTAAAGCTTCACTTTCTTTAAAATGGCACAGTACCATTTATGATAGTAGCAGGTGTATGTACGAAAAGGCTGGTTCACATATGCTCTTCATATATATGTGTGTGTATGTATATATTCTATAATAAAGATGTTGAACTGCACATGTTCAATCAAAACACTTTAAGTAGACTTAGAGAATCACTGGAAGAGAAGAGCAGGACCTCTGTGTAAGCTCAAATGTTAGAAGAGTTGTCTTACAGATTTTAATTTGCACGTGATGATGGTCTGGAGTTTAGTGAGTCTTTTTGTCCACTTTATTCTGTAAATATACATTTGGGGGAAGGGGAAATCCCAAACAATCTATAAATCAGTATCCAATTCATTCACTACTTTTGTAAACAATGGGGAGTGTGACAATTTTGCAGGAGGTATTTGAATAGATTTATCATAGCTTGAGAAAGGTAGAAAGACCTAAAAATGGAAAAAAAACCCCAACCCCACTTTTGAAATGCACATTTTTAGACTTTCTCAGTGTGGTTTTGTTAATTACAAAAATTTAAAAATCACTTTTTATAATCCTTTTTGGTTTAAACTGGAATCTCTTTTTGGTTGTGTTTGGGTTTTTTGGTTTGTTTTTGGTTGGGTTTTGCTTTTATTTTTTTTTTACTACCAAATTGAATTAAAATACTACATCAGCACACTGCTTTGGTTTTTATTTTTTTTGATCATGAGTAGGTCTTGGATGTCAGATCATTAACTTCATGAACTGAATTTTTGCCAAGTAATAGTGTTTTCTAGATTGCTATGGAACAAAAGGTGGGAGACAGTTTTTGGGTTATAACTCCTGATATGCTTTGTTTCCTAACCTCCTCATCCACCCACTCAGAGCAGTTTTCTCCATGAAAAGTTTTTCACAGAGCAACAGCTTTGCAGTTCAAAGTGATCCTCCTTCTTCAAGCGCGTGTTAGTTTAAACTACATAGCTTATGAAACTGGAATTCAGGTATGTGGTATAGGAGAAAGAGCAGTGTGTGTGGTCCAGGTTGTTCAAACCTCCAACACTCGGTCTTTATTCATGGTATAATATCTCTGTCATTACCTTCCAAATCAGTCACAGATAGTAGTTACAGAGTAGGAGGAAGGGGAAATCCCCAAATCCTTCCTAAGCGTATTTCTCATTAATTTAGCTTGGAAGGGTACAACAGACATGATGGCATGGGCTAAAAGGAGAGAGATTAGTTTTCATTTCACGTACAGTTAAAGATGCACTGAAATTTGGAGTATTTTTTAGACCTTTAAGTAACTTACAAACTGTGCAGTTACCCTTATTAAGTGGAGCGATACATGAGGGCTTTAAACCGTTCTTTGCACAATCCAGTTACTGGCATATTGCACAGGCTAATGAGAAAAATAACAGAAAATTCACAACGATTTTCTTCCTCACTCAGATGCTGGCTGGAAGCAGAGCTAATTGTTATTCTTTCTCCAGGGTAACTGTCAGGCCTTTACTCAGTACTGTAGTTGCTGCTCCCTGAGATAATGGAAACAAACAAGTACCAGAATATATGGAAATTTGTATTTGTCAATTGTTTGTAGGCATTTCACCTAGTGTCTGCTGGGGACAGAGACATGGGGGAAGAGGCTCTTGTGTTAACCTCATTTTCTCTGCTGATGGATTGCAAGCATGTGTTTTAAAAATAAAATGTTGTCAAGTACTCAGTACTCACATGTCTATAATATAGCTGCCATGAGGCCTTTCTGCTCTTCCTGTATTTTACTAGCTACTGTCAGTCTATTCCATTAACCTGGGCAAGACTCTGCAGGATGTCAGATCAGCGTTCCCCACAGTCCACTAGGACCTTAAAATTCAAGAGTCTCTTCAAATATGCTTATATGTCTGTTTTCTCATTTAGAAGAAAACAACAAATGTTTCCAGAATCATGGTCTAGATTAATCCCGCTTAATTTCAGGCTCATAAATTGATAATCTAATTGCTCTTGGATTTCTTTGTAGGCAATGAAAGGAGACAAACACTCCATAAGAAAAAATTTCTGTCTTAACAGTCATATCTCTTTCTCCATCTCTCGACAGCATTGTGTAACCTTGCATTAGAAGTTTAATCACAGTTACAGAGTGGGTGTGACAATGATTCTTCTGGGATGAAGAATTACTATTTTTTAAAATTTTTGTTCTTAAGCTCTAAAGAACCCTGATAACCATTTCCATGGTCTACTAAAATACTTTTCACTGGGTAACCTTCACCACCTAATAATCCAATGTACACAAAAATACACTAGGCATGCATGTATACACAACCATACAATTTTCCATTCAGCTCTAGTCACAGTGGGCTTCATCTGACCATCAAATTTTGACCCAAGCAACAATTTTAATGTTTGAGCATGGGGTGTTTTTCTTATTTTTTTTCTTATTATATCAACTCAGTTTATAATTCATCGAATAATTTGAGATATCTTTCTAGCTGTGTCTCTTTGAAGATCCACTGAAAGCAATTTACAGGTTAGAAAATATTTTCCAAGCTTAGATTCATAATTTGCTTTAGATAGGAATTGTTAAAACAATGATAATATGTAAATAAATTTAAAAAAATGACCTTTTGTTTGTTTCTCCTGATTCTCTTCAGTGATTCATATTCCTACTAGTTTTCATATCCTACTGTATGTTTCCCATGAAAAATTTGTTACTGTTTTTCAGTAATAAATGCCTCAGATCTTTCAATAACTCTTAAGGATACTGTGTCTTTCCTTATTTCATGATCTATTTGATTAAATTTTTCACAGACTACTTCTAACAGTGGATTTTTTTCTTTGTCTTTTTATTCCCTCTTTTTACCTGAGAAAATATTCTGATGGAATTACATTAGGAAATAATATTTTTCTATCAAAAAAAGATATTTTTTTCCTGCTTTTTAAATTAATTTTAAACCTGTAATTTAAAACACTTTATATATGTAAAGACTGATATTCTAACACTTAAAAATGCATGTGCTTTGTAGCTGAATTTTTTACTAGTTTAAAAGAGTTAATGCTAACTATGGTAATAATAATTTGCCAACTTGTGGTATGCTTTTACCTGGAAATCTTGAAGTATATTATCGATATGACTGAACATTCTCATTTCCTTTTCTAAATTAGGAAAGAAATCCTTTAAGATTTGACAGAAGTCATGTGGAGAGACCTTGTCTTGCTCTATAGGACCAAATGGGAGCCTAGATGGCTAGCATTAATCAGTTTATTTTTGGACAGCTAATGTTAAGTGAGAGGAATCCCACTCTGAATGATTGAAAACTGGGTACAGTATGACACTGGGGACTGAATCGCAGGTTCATACTTCATCAACTGCTTTTTCTTTTATCTTTTCATTCTGTCTATCAATCTATCTAAATCAATCTTTAACACTGAACAGTAAAATTTCTGGCTGAGTATTTCTTATCACTTTAGCACCAAATTTGTCTCCTGTCATCTCTTTCATTTGGAGGAACTGTAGATAACTCTTCAGTTGCAAGTGATGTGCTTCCATCCTAACTCTCCTAAACAGAGTTAAAACCACAATTCCTTTTTATTGACAAAGTTTAGATTATGTTCCCTGTCTATATCAAAATACCCAAATACCAATCATCTACAAATTTACAAGTTCTGCTTACAGCTGTATTGTCATGCTCAGGATAGTGTACGTGCCCTCTGAAGACAGCAGCAAGGAAGTGACTAGTGATAACTACACCAGCTACAGCCATTTTACTCATCCTTGCACAGGCTGTCCACAGGTGGTTCTGTTCAGAGCTTTATTACACATTCTTAATCCCTTCTCCAACCTGACATGAGGGAATGATGTGTTCTCCAGACAATTTACTTCCTTTCAGTGTATTTAGCTCCATGTCCCATTGTTTTCTTAGGCTGAATTTGGCTTTTCTGTTTCATACACGTTATTCTGCTGGTTTATAACCCATACCTAAAGTGCAATGCCTGCTGAGTATCATGATGCATTGAGTAATCCAGGTAATAATATACCCCAAATTCAGTCTGAAATTTGGCACTGCATTATCACCACCAAGTACAGTTTTCCTGGAGCTGATGGAGAAGGAGAAAGGAGAGTGAAGCAGGCATTAGCACTCCTCACATCCTCATGCCCTGTTTAGAAGCAACCTTCCTTACTGTTCAGCTGTGCCACTTGAAATTCCCAATATCCTCCACACAATTCTTTAGCTCTTCTCCAACCCCAGCAACACAACAGGTACCCGCTACGAGGTGACCACCATTTTATACTTGCAATGTCCAGCTGTGACCCTGCTCTGTAATATGACCTTGTGCAGGGTTCAAGGAAATGGGGCTAAGTGTATTTTATTTTCAATACAAATAAAAATTGAATACAAAGTGCTGCCTTTTCATGGGGTGCAGGGAGAGGTCCAAAATTATGACAAACTGACAGTGATGTTTTCAGCAGAGCTGAAGACCAGAATCTTTCAGATCTGACTGACTAATTTTGCATTCTAGTGTACGTATATTCTTCCATACGAGATCAAACCATTCTTGATCATTTTGTGTGAGAATAGTAACTTATGTAGTGACCTTAATCCTCATAATTTATGACAGCGCAGATGTAATTAGCTCTGACCAATGAATGGATGATTAAAAAACACAGTGTAGTCTTGGCATTTAGTTTAATAAGCATTTATAAAACAGTTTGTGTGGTTTGGGTTTTTTTTGCCTGATATTCTCCTGTTTGAATGACATTATTTGTCACTAATGAAGTGGAATTTTTTTTTTTTTGCTAAGTTTTTTTTACAGATTTATACTATCTACAGCATCTGTGCCAGCACGTAAGAGACCATTGCATTGTGTAAAGTGTCCAGCTTAGATGATTATTTTTGCAGATATGTAACATGTCAGAAGATGATACTTTGTGTGAACACAGGAGTTGCCTCAGGTGTAAGCTTTTGAATCTTTGTTTGTGTGACTGAAGAAAACAACAGGGAGGTTATGCTGGTTAAGAAGTTGGAAGAGTGGACGTCATGGAGCTGGTGTGTTGGTGTGAGGTCAGTGAGAAAAAACTATACTGGTTAAGGATGATTGGTCAACACTGACAGTCCACCGACACACATGAACTGATGACAAAGTTGGAAGGAAAGTTGCAGTTATCAGCACAAAATACCTCTGAGGAATCAATTAAGGATAATGTATCCTTTCCCTATAGAGTTTCTTGATTGCACTTAGCAGTCACACAAAGAGCTGGCACATGTAAGAAGCTGGTAGACTGGATTATGAAAGAAAGCCCTGTTACTTCCCTGAATTGTTCAGATTCTACAGCCATGCACAAGACAATTAGTGTTAAGAATAATGGGGATTAGTCAGCTCCTGAGACTTGTCTCAGTCAGAGTTCCACTTTTGCTGGGTACTGTGTGTGCAATGTTCTCTACCAGCCACTGCATACTCTATAAGCCCACTGTCACAAAAATATTTTAGATATACTTAGCTGAAACACTATTCATGAAAGAAAGCAAATGGCATTAGAGGTGTTCTGTATATGAGCCATGACTCTTAAGACTCTAGGTCTTCAACACATAAATTTTAATTGGCTTTTGTTGCCTTGTGTTGCCAAGAACTTTCTGCAGATATAAAGATCAATAATTTTTTTAAGCTCTAGATTTATCCCCAAATGTAAAAACATTAGTTGAGTGTAGTGTTTAGAATACAAAATACAAACAAATACAATGCTATCAGAAAACTTTAAAAGAGCCAGAGCAGTACAAATATTTTTATTGTGTGAAAGTCCTTTTTGCTCTTTCTTTTAACTACATGAAAATTGTTGCCTGAAATATGCCAGAGAAAACAGGTGAATGAAAAGGTGTTAGATAATGACACAAAAGATAATGATAAATGTGATAATGATATAGGATATGAAAGTAAATGGTAAATTATAAACTAAGATAAATCAATGATAAAATATAACCACTTTTTTTTCTAATTACAGTAAAGAAAAATTAGGGGATTTCCATAAGAAAATGCACAGATTAACATTTCCAAAGGGAAAAATCTTTAAAAGGATCATACTCAAAGTTGGATTAACTGCTGTGAATAGAAAATGTCAACTCTGTTGCAAGTCTCTAATACCAAGAATATTGAACAACATATATTCTCCCTTAACGCAGAAAGAAACACAGACCCTCCCAAAAATGTAGAAATAGGAAGTGGTCTTCATTTTTCAGTTTGTTTTCTGGTTTCTTGAGCTCTAAAGGATCACATTTTCAAGGTTTTCTTTGAACTGCTTAATGACACGACTCCAGAAGCTATGGCTTTTAATTGTCAGAATCACAATAAAAATCACATAACACAACCACCTTAAAAACAGATTCACTTTTCCTCCCCAAATTTGTGTGGTTCAGTGGAGGTAGGAATAGAAGAAATGAGTTTTCATTTCACTCAAGTAAATATTTAACAACTTGTGAAAATTAGCTGAAGCTGGTGGAGAATGCGTGAAATGAACATTTCCAGAACACAAAAGGTAGAGAGAATTTTTGTATTATAACAATTGCTGTATATCACAAGATATAAGATATTTTTTCCCAGCAGACAACAATCTGATTATGTAAGGCACCCAAGGTGACAAGAGTAGTAAAAATGCCTCCCAGGACAAATTAGAATACTAAGGCTGGAGAAATTAAAGTACAAATATACATATGTACATTAGATGTACCATAGTGTTGCTTACCCTGACTTCCATATCTGAATCACAGGATTTCCTCTGACACCCCTACATTCAATCCAGTTGAATACAGAAACAGAAAAATAATCAATGGACTAGATTCCTGAAATCCCATTTTACTTCTTAATAACACAAATTAAATGAGCTGAAACAGAGCTAAGATTTCTGGACCGAACAGACTGAGCCTTTTCAAGGCTCAAGCAGTGAAACATCAGAAATGGCTGGTGTCTGTAGACCAATATGACCTCATTTGTATTTTGTAAGGCAGTATACAACCTTAGAATGGTTTGTGTCAGAAGGGACCTTCGAAGTTCACCTGCTCCAAGCCCCCTGCTGTGGGTTTTATGGGGGACTTTGTTAAAGGCCTTGAAGGAATCAAGGTAGAATCATAGAATCATAGAATCATATAATGGTTTGAGTTGGAAGTGACCTTAAAGATCATCTAGTTCCAACCCCCCTGCCATGGGCAGGGACACCTTGCACTAGACCAGGTTGCTCAAAGCCACATCCAGCCTGGCCTTGAAGACATCCAGGGATGGGGCTTCCACAACATCTCTGGGCAACCTGTTCCAGTGCCTCACTACCCTCTCTGTGAAGAATTTCTTCCTGACATCTAATCTAAACCTCCCTGATTTCAATTTATACCCATTACCCCTTGTCCTATCACTACAGACTCTTGTAAAAAGTCCTCTCCCAGTACCCTTGTAGGCCCCCTTCAGATACTGGAAAGCTGCAATGAGGTCTCCTCGGAGCCTCCTCTTCTCCAGGCTGAACAAGCCCAGTTCTCGCAGCCTTTCGTTATAGCAGAGGTGCTCCAGCCCTCTGATCATCTTCGTGGCCCTCCTCTGGACTCGCTCAGTTACTTTTCCCTTATCAACCAATGCAGTCACTCCATTGTAGAAGGCCACCAGATTAGTCAGGCACCGTAAGACCTTTGGGAAACCATGATGGTTGTCTTTAATCACCTCCTTGTCATTCACATATCTTCCAGAAGGGTCTGTTCCATGATCTTACCAGACACAAAACTGAGGCTGACTGGTTGGTAGTTTCCAGGATCCTTCTTTTTACCCTTTTGAAAATGGGTGTGATATTTCCCTTTTTCTAGTCATTGAGGACTTCATCTGACTGCAACGACATTTCAAATATGATGGAGAGTGGCTTAGTGACCCAGATCACTCAGCTGCCCTTTGTATGCCACATAATCCACCCCTCTTACTATCCTAGGGACATTCTGCTGAATTTGCTCCAGTTTACCATTTTCATTCCTGTACTGGGGCACCCCAGGTGGACATAGTACACTAGAGGCACGTTTGCAAGTGGTAAAAAGAGAGAAATAATCACTTCCCCCTACATACTCGCTGAGCTTTTGCTAATGTAGCCCACAGTGTGTTGGCCCTAATGACAGCAGGGGCACACAGCCAACATGGTTAACATTTCATCCAGGACATTCAACCCTTTCTGCAAATTTGTTCCATGGTTAGACAGTTCCCAGTCTGCGAATCTGCGCTAGGTGATGTCAGTCCCAGACTTTTCTCTTTTTTAAAGGAACTTGATTATGTTTCCATCAGCCTATTCCTGAAGCTTGGTGATGCTTCTCTGTGTTTTCCTTAGAATTTCCTTGAACTTTGACATTCTTGATTTTCATGACAGTTACTTGAAAAAGAGAGAGGAGGGTACAAATGTGTTCTCTGTTTCCTTTTCTGTGAAATATTAAGGAAAATAAAAGTTTTTAAAAAAAGAAAAGGAAATCACTGTCAGGGGGCAGTGAGGACTATGGGCTGCCTGGGAGCAGGGTACCAGGGACCTCAGGGACTCCTTGGGCCATTATGGTAGCCATGATCCGTCCTACTGTCCCCAGAGATAGAGCACGGCATGCTTCAGAGAAGAGGATCCATTTCTGTACCAATGCCAAAAATCTCACAGCTGGCAGTTTTGCCTAAGAGACACTGAGACCAAGCCCTATATATTCTCTTCATGTAAGTATCATCATTCCAAAGAATAATGAGTAATTACTATTGCTGTTTTGTCCTATAAAGCAGCCTATAAAGCACACTAAGTGGTATGATAGATGCAGCAATATAATTTAATTTACAATAGAACATAGCACATTCAGATCTAGATGGTCACTGATAAAGAGAAGCTTTTAAGCATAGCCAGTAAAAGCCCGTCCTCACCTACATGAAGATGTGTGTTAAGTGGCTGATTTCTGAACTCTCGTGGAGCAATGGAAAGAGGAACAAATGACTGTGAATATCCTTATCATTTGTCATTAGCAGCAAGAAACTAATGGCCAGAACTCTGCTATAGTATAGATCCTACAGTGATTGTAATTCTGACGGTGGGACTTATTAGCTGAAAAAAAAATGTTGCCCTTAGAGACAGCTAATCAAAAATGTACCACTAATAAACATAGTGGTTCTAATGATAATTTATGACCAGCTCATGGTTATAAAGAACATTTTGCAGTTAATGGAGGGTGCTAAATGGAAAATAGAAAGTTAAGACTAAAAGAGAGGTATTACATTTCAGAAAACAAGCTCCAAAAGTCATGCTGTCTCTGTTCATGTTGCTTTTAAGCATTAGCAGCGATATTCATTGCTGTGAAGTCATATAGATGATCAGCAACTATTTAGAAAGCCAATCCAGGAAGCTGGAAGCATCGTTTAATTCCACCTAAGTATTTTTTCAGTAATTGCCGGTTGTTAAAAATAAAAACTCATGTTCTTTTTACTTGTGATCAGCTAGAGAAATATAAATTACACAAGTAATAGGAAAAAGCATAGTTATTCTGGCTGTGGTGTTACAGCAGTTCAAATCGCAAGCTAACATCAGTATTTTTTCTCATGTATTCTGAAGGCACATAAATATTAAAATGCAATTTGAAAGTTTTGGCCAGGTCCCAGAACAGTATTGTTTATGCAGTGTTTGACACCGCTATTCAAATAAATCAAGTAACAAATGTGTCATGATTACTGTTAAAGTGGAAACTGCAGCACTAACAACTATTAAGATAAATGATACCATGGGTGGAAAATATGAAAATATTTTATGGGTGCTCTGTCTTGGTGTGTATGAGTGTGCGTGCATGCACAATCAGCTGTCTCTTAGGAAAATTAAAACTGCATCCAGGGATGAATATTACAAACATCCAGCTCTGTAAACAGCCAGCAATGACAGCATATTCACTTGCTGTGCATGGGATAAAATGGACTTCTGCTTTGATTTTTTTACTAAATCTTTACTGGGTTTTGGATAAGCTTGGGAGGTTTTTAAATTTTTTTTTCCTTACAAACAGGAAGATTTTTGTCAGCAATCAAATAAATAAAAGGACTTACTTGTTTGCCTATACTCAGCTGTCTGTTTCTTTTTGTAGCAGCATGTTGTTGAGGGATATTAAACTATAATCAGAAGTAGAGTATAAGGTCCAGAAAAAACAAGTGTAGAATTAGATGTTTAGTGAGGGACTCATCACATTTTAGGTGTCATCTCCACATTGTGGACGTCTGCAGCTGAGCTATTTGGTTCTCTATATCATCATGTAAGAGAAACAGGCATTTTTAGAGTAGTCATCTGACCTATTTGAGATGCTTAAATGTAGTCAATATCCTTGTGACATATACACTGAGGATTGCTGAGTATTTGTAAACAAGGTTTGCAGTGGTGACATACATGTCTTCGTACAAGGTCTGGAACATTGTATGTTTTTCTGTTGTCTGTGGCTATATGAAGCCAACAGGATGTAAGAACTTATTTTTCTCGTTAGCTGTATGCTTAGAAATGTCTGGTTAGTTGTCCTCCACTTATAGTGTTAGTAGAAGCATGTTTGAAACCAGCTAGCAAGCAGTTAATGCAAATTTCAACTGATGAACATCCCTAAAATGGAGGAGGTAAGTATGCAATTACTTGTTATATGTCTGACATGAATAAAAATAGAAAGTTGATGTCGATCATAGACCAGTAAACACAAACACATTTTTTTAATGTTAGTTGTAAAAGACCTCATGCTTTTTATTGAGCTGACAGTGCATGGTCTCCAAACTTGTCTGAGTTCACCCTGGTTTGCTCTCAATTGGGGTTGTTTCTTCGTAGTAACAAATGTCTAGTCAAAAGGTGATGAATGAGGAATTGTGTTTTAGTTTAGCTTTAGTTTATAATGATAACAAGTACAAGTAACATTAGAAAACTGAGCAACCCACCAGACTAAAAGGGCAGTATAGATGAAGAAGGTCTCAGTATAACAATTTTAACTGTATTATTAATTAGGTATTCCTGTAATTACGTATGTAATTACATAATTTGGATTAAATAGACTGTAAAAAATTTAATTGGAGTAACAATAAATTCATAGCTCCATATGTATATCATGGTCTATTTTGGCCATAGTAAGACTTTTAGTATAACAGGATATTAATGAGCTTGGATAATTAGACATCAGCAGCAGGTTTAACACCACAGCAATTGCAACTTAGCTTGGTCCATCTCTACTTTAAATTTTATATGTAATAATGAGAATAACATCCTCATGAGACAATTGATAAGTGTATACAAAGTCCATTGGCAAATTCTGTCATCAGGACATCTATGATGCAGTACAGTGATTGAAGAATGCTCTGTGACCTTTTCACTGATCTATAGTCCCAGTAAAACTCCTTTGGCCAAAAAGGAGAGAGTTATGGTTTCAAACTGATTCTGTAATCTAAGAGATCAAAGTCCTGGTCATTGGGAAGAAGGCATTGCCATCAGAGCCAACAGAAGACCTCAGATGACAGTCTGAATATGTTGTGGAAATAACATAAACCTTGTACCTATAGAAGAAATTTTGGCTAAAGGCATGTGTTACTAAGACAGGGCAAATGAGTGCACAACTCATCCTCAATGTCTCTACCTGTTACAATGGATCTACCCACACAGAAAAAAAAAATTATAATCACTCATAATCACTCTTAGTGGGATTGCCACATTCTTCAGCTGAGTTCAAACAATCCACAGACAAATCAGTGGAGTATGCTAAAACAATAGTGTAGGGGGGAAGGAAGACTCATGTAACCTTTCTAAAGAGTTTGAATACTGTGCCTGTAAATAAAACTGTAGTACAACTTTGCAGCTAAATGCACCTATTAAGATTTTAATTGAAGTTGATGGGGCATTTGCAGGAAATATGAAAGAAAATTAGGACTGCAAGAAGTGGTCAAAAATTTAAGCAGGCATTTGAGACCAGATGAAAGACTGGAGAAGGCCAGTGCCAATACTCCTGACAGTTCAGCAGAAATAGGTGAAAGCTGATATTTGACCTGCCTAGAAAACTCATTTGCCAAAGTAGGACTTCTCTATGGGTGGGAACTTGAATCCAGCTGAGGTGTAAGATGCCACAGGCCTGAGCATGAATTTCCTCCATAAATTGCACCAACAAAGTCTGGAAATACTGTGATCTTGGGATGCTTTAGAAAATGTGATGTTATATCTTATTTTAGACATGTAACCCACTTCATCCTGAAATGTTTTCAATACTTCTGTTCATGATATAAAAAAATGTATTTGGAATTTCTATCCAATTAACAATTTTTTTCTCCTGTAGGTATGTTAGAGTAGGAAGAACTTGATATATATAGAATGTATGTAAAAATATACACACATATGTATCAGCATTTATGTCCTAGCAGTTCTGTATGTTAAAAATGCCAGTGATTTATTAGATAAATTGGAATAGATGGCTCCTTGGTATGCATTTGAGTGAAAAACTGTGAGTTTTAATACAAAATTTCCCTTTTAATGTAACTTAAAATAATCTTAAAGATAAGAACACATTTCATTGAGGTAATGGAAACAAATGTGGAATAGAACAAATAAACATCTTGTACAATGAATACAGTTTGTTTCATGTTTACATTGTATTCCTGAACCACCAATGAGGCCAAACAAGAAGAAAAGACTGATTTTAAACATGATCATGTTATTTTAGATCTCTGGAATCACTTCCTCAGGCCACTTCAAAATGGTCACTTATGTTTTACAGTAATGATCATTTAGAATACTTTAAAGGCAGGAGGGTAATTCAGCGTTTACAGGCAACTCAGTTCTTGGTCCCCATTTTACAGCTCCCTGTCAGGGGATTGATTATTGTTCCCTGTAGCTGACCATTGGAAATTAGTATTGCTATAAATTTTCAACTAGCTAATCAGCAAATATATGTAGGAAGCAAGTAAATTCATACAGTGACTATGCTTCATTATAAAACTTCTTGGTTGATTGCTTATTTTGTATGCATGCATATGCAAAAAAGAAAATCAGACATAACAGTGTCATTTTCTCTGTTCCTCAACTTATTGTGAACTGTTTTCATTTTTTTAATGTTATATCATAATTAAAATCAGCATAATGTTTTCCTTTATGATTATTCAACTTTAATTTTCTGTTCCTTTAAGTGGCTTTTTCTCCTTCAGACTCATGAAACAGCATTGAAGAATTGTATATAATTCTTATCCAATTTTCTTTCCCAACGCCTCCACCTCAAAGGTTCATGTCAAAGTATTATAATTTCTTGCTTTCCTTTTTTACTGTTTTATACATAATACAGAATTTAAACATGGACTTTCATTTCGTTCCAACAGACGTCATCGGGCAAAAGAGGCTTTTTTCAGTTTGGGTCTGCTGAGTACTTTTATGGTAAGCCCATAAATTTTAACTCTTTTTGTTTATTTGTTTTGTTTTAAATACATAGTCTGTTATGTGTATACTTGCCTATGAATATATCTTTTTTTCTAATGGACACCTGTGAAAGAAAGTATCCCTAAATATCCCTAAAGAAAAGAGGAGGGATTTTCAGTTCATTTGCACCCTGGAGACAAACAGAATTTTCCCATTTGTAAAAAAAAGATTGCAGTGGGTTATGTGCCTCCTAATGCCTGCTGTTACAAAACCAGAAATGTGCGCACTAAAAATTTTTGTGCACAGATACAAAATGTGCTTTCCTGAATTATTAATTCATATATCCATGGACTGCTGTGGTTTGAACATGCAAATACTCATGCAGAAGTACAGCAAAAGGGGTGTGACCAATAAAGTGACATTACAGAATGTTACTTAACTGAACAGCAGTCAGAACCTACTGAAAATATCTCAGACATACTGCACTGTGTCAATAATAAACATTTTTTTTAACTTAAGTTTTCCTTTGCTTTCACTTTTTTTTTGTGAAATAGAATTTTCCCCTGTATGTTACTGAATATAGTCCTTCTTTCTCATTGTACACTTCTCTTATCAGGCTTTTGAGAACAGAAGTTCTCAAAATCATCTATTATATGTTTTAGTTCCCAACACAGAGGCACAACTGGGGCCAGAGTCCTCCTGTGCTGAACACATTCACAGAGTTAAACCAGATGAGTTATCCAATTAGCTCCCACAGAGGACTGTATATAAATTAAACATACCTACTTGCATCCACTGGCCGTAGAGTCTAGTGTGACCAGTTCGGGCACAGGCATTTGCAGGGGATCAAAAAAACTGTGATGCTTACATTTCCTTTTCAGATGTTTCCAGTTTGCAGACACTGAGTTTTCACCTATGAAGGCAATGAGGTGCTTAAAACTTGCTTACAAAGCTCCAGAAAATGTCTATTTGGTCCAGTCATACCCATCCTAATCACAACGTAAAAAACAATCTCTATGTATGATCTCTGGAGGGCCTGTTAGAAATAATGAACACACTTATGAAGCATTCCCCAGTTCAGTGGGAGCTGCCGCTATGTCTCAGAAACACGGCTGGAGGAGATGCTTCTCTTTCTAGAGGTGATCTGCAATTCCCTTCTGGCAAACAGGAAACTGGTTTGAATCCCACGTCTGTCCAAACCGTGGGAGAGAGACAAATGTACTCTAACGTAGTCCTGTATATCCTGGTCTACTAGTTAGCTAGATGAAGGAATACATTGAAACATGCAGCACCTTGCCTCTGTTTGAAGCCATAATATGTATACAAGGACTGGATAAGGGTTTAACCCTTTTGTTTCCAATGCTGTTGAAGTTTTTCCCATTTTTTGGGTTTATGCAGGCATGGTGTGGGAAATAGACAATCAAATGTGCCCAGCTACTTAAGAAGGTAAAGTCACAGTTGCAACTTCAATACATACAGCTTAACTATGTTTCAGTAGGGACATTTCTGTAATTCAAATTGCAAGATGAAATTGGCTTTCTTCACGTTCTCTGTCTGACCAGTAAGTGGTCATGGAGACTAAAAAAGACAAATCTTCAGCTCAAACAAGACTTTGCATCATGGAATAAGGAATTACAGTATAAACATCATGTCTGTGCAAGGAAAAATCTTTGCTTGAGTCTTAATAATTTTCAATACCATTGGAAAAATTTTGCTATAATGCATAAATTCTTTGGTCTGGCAGTAAATAAATTATTTCTCCATTAAAAAAAACCCTATCAACCAACCAACCAACCAACCAAAAAAACCCCTTAGACAAACAAACAACCAAATCCCAAAATGCAAACAAACCCCTACCTTTTGTTGTCATAATAAATAATTTGGGAATATATGCTTGTAGCAGAGCCTATTTGGCTTGTATTAGCTGTGAATGCAGCTTATTTTATATAGATAACTTTATTCAGTTCGTGCAAAAAAGATCTATTGCAGGTGACAGTCATTACATGAAATGTTACTGACAGGAGAAAGACAATAGTGTAGCTTGCCAATATTGCAAAGTTAGAAGAGTAGATTCTGAAAATCTTGTATTGAAGGTTAATATCATGCCTTAATGAAAGTTTTTTGAAGTTTATGACTAAAAAATCCAGATGGTAAAGCAACTGCTCAGGTGAAGGAATGAGTCCGCCTCATATCCTGTAATAAACACAATATATAATTTAAAATGGCACGCAAATGAGCTTCCATTTTCAGCTCCCTCATAATTCTACATAATTAAAGGTTTGATAATGTGTAAAAGCTATTAAATGCAATGCTGAAATCCTCAGAGAGTCATCTTTTTACTATGATATTTGAAAATATCTGTGGTATATTATGTGTGGTTTTGTAAATGATATACATTTTTCATAGCTGCTGTCATTAGCAATTTTCTTCTTCTAATGGCTGTATAATTAAACCATAATGGAATATTTAGTCTTATGTATATTCATGGAGAAGTAGTTATAACAAAACAAACTATAATTAACTATGACCCCCAAAAAAACATTTTAGTTTATACACCAATTTTTATTATTGACAGTCCTTATTTTTTGCTGCAGGGAATAATATTGACTAAAAGTATTGAATATGGACTTTCAAATCCACATGAGGCCTTTATGGCTACAGGTTTGTTTTCAACATGGTTTGTTCTAACTCTGACTATAGTAATATCTAAGATTTGAACTTGTGTACTATTTCAGTGCTCACTACACATAAGGGGCATATTATTGTCTAGTCCAAATATACATAGCAGAAAAGGTCCAGGTGATGTGTATGATGCTTCATTTACTTAGTCCTTGGTGCAAAATTATCTTCTTCACTTTATTTTCTAACATACTGAATTTGAAATAGTATCCAAGCAAATTTTACACCATTCCACATGATAGTATTTTGTTGTCTACCAGCTGTTGTGATGTCCAGATCAGTAAAAAATATGACGTTTCATGTTTCCACTCCTTGCCAGTGCACTGCAGAGACACATGAGTTCTTCATATAAATGGGAATTTATGGCCTTCTGGCTTTTCTGCATGTAAAATATAGAGCTCATGAAAATCAGGAGAATTTTGACATTGACTTCAGAAATTCCATTGACTTCTGTGATACCAGGATTTGACTCTCTCTCACTTTTGCATATCTGCATTCAACTTTGTAGGTGAAACCTTGAATTTCAAATCCATTTTTATGTCAAATCAGTAGTCATAGATTTTCAATATTAGCAAGATAAACTAACAATCTCAGTAATTAATTTAATTTATTCCTTGGCATTTGTCTTCTGTTGGGCTTTTTAATATTATTTCTTTTATTTTCAAATAACTATTTCAGAATGCTTGATTTTATGAATTTTTTCTAGTATTCAGTGAGGCAATAGTAATACTACATATCAGAATAATAATTACTGTTAATAATTAATTCTTTCTGTTTAATTGTTCATAGAACATATAGATTCCCTAACTGCTGTGGAGCCAGACATGAAAGTGATATAGAAAGCCTTTTAATCCCTGAAGAGGCATCCAACCAGCCAGCAAACCATTTGCATGGGAATGGTTGAAGCATGCAAGTAGCCCTGTCGGAGAAGCAAATGAGTAAACAAAATATGTGAACCTGACAGAGTCATATTCTAGAGTTGAATATCTAAATAGATTCACAGATAATTCTTCAAATTATGTCCCCTCGGGATTTTTTTGTGATAGAGATAGCTTCTCTGAGTGATACAGGAACCCAGGTTAGCACTAACTCTTATCACAGAAAAAGAGGTGTTAGTTTTCACCCAGGTGAGTTTTTCAGAAAGTAAGAATGTTGTTTTTTCATTTATACCATTAGCTCATGCTGCCTTAAGGTGACGGAGGAATTACAGCACTGATCTCTGTGGCCACAAACCTTATTATTTATTCCAACTTGACTCCCACACAGAATTACATACTGAGCCAGTACAAGCAGGGAGGTTAGGCGGCAGTTTTCAGAAATAATGAAAGAATGAATTTCCAGCTGACTTTGAGTAGTCTTACATATATTCTTGAATCAAAATGAGATCCTACATTGCATAATAATGTATTGAGGTTGAATTTTTTTGTATGTGTGGTTTAGTTTTTGGGTTTGGTGGGGGTTTTTTATTATTATTTATTTCTAGGCAGGTTGACCAATAATTTTTTGTCACTTGGTAAAAAGTGAGGTTTTCAGGTATTTGTACATCTAATAACTTTTGAAAGTGAGAGGGGAAATTTATTGCCTTAATCACAGTGAAAACTAGTATATTCTGGTCTTCAAATTTCTCTCCCATATCCCACAAAACTTCTCGGGAGCCTGAGAGATGAACTTCTGCTTCTATAGCTCAGGGCCCTCAGGGTTAGTTCTGTTATCATGCATTATAAACTTCCAGCTGCCCTGATAAATAATTTCCATGAACTCAGAGGTGAGACAGTAGTGAACTTTGAGTTAAATAGTTCAGTGAGAGTCTTGTTTAGAAGAGGTTGCTTTATGGATTGCCTGTGTTGCAACTCCTTTAGTTTAGATTGGTGGCTTCTGAACAGAAATATCTAGATTGCAGCTGAGATTTCTCCAAAGCTTTCTATTTCCTGTGGATGTTTTTCTTTCTTTTTTTTTTCCTTCATCATATTCAAAATAAAGAAAAGCAAATTCCAGTAAGGTGAAGGTAATCCTCAGATCACACATAGTCCTGCTTCTGCTTTTATAAAACTGTTTTTTAAAACATTGATTTCATGAACACATCATTATTCCCTAGGCATAGTCACAATATCATCGTGTCCTATTACATTTAATTCTGTAGACACAGTAGAGCTGAGAGACAAAAATGATTAGTTGCTCCTATAGCCAACTTCTTGCTAATGTGAGGTGATTCTTTTTTCCTCTCTCTCATTCTTAATACCCCTACCTTAAGAATAAGAGCTTTATTTAAGGTGAATGCAATATCAGAATCCCACAAATCCCAAGCAGTATGTGAAATCATATGTGATAAATTGCAATGAAAAGCCTATGTTCATAGTGTCTAACTCAGGAACATTGAATTCTCACAAAAGACAATGCAAATTAAGTTCTATCTATTGTACTAACCTGAAATACTAGAAGAAAGAATCAAGTCTGAAAAATGTATGTTCACAAAGCAATCTAGATGAGTTAATTTGGAATTAACCATTAAATGACTCCCATAAAGTATGCTGTGGCACATATATAAGTAATTATGTACAATACGGAATTATGTACATATGCATTTTTTGTATATTATTATTATCCTTTTGAGGTTGGCAGTGCGGTTTAGAACAAAAATTTTCAATGTTTTTTTTTAATTAAGCTCAGAATTACCCTCTACCTCTAACACTGTTTGGTATCTCTTTCTTTTAAAGAGTTCTTCATAACAAATCTACTGTTAAACAAATGCTTATTTAGTCAAATAGTAACAACTTATATAAATGCTAGTCAATCAATAGTAAATAAGACACCAATACACCAATTTTCAGAGACAGTATTCATAGTCTTTAGCTATAATTTAAACTGACTGCTATCTTTGGATGAAATTATATGGTTATTTATAGAGAAATTACTCTTGACCTTAGAAACATAGTGATGAAAATTACATTTTAATCTGTGGAACATTTTCATAGCATTTTTTTATCAAAGGGTTGATGATAGAACATCTTATATATTGGAATTTAAGAGACAAGTTTCAGTATGAATCCACTGGAAAGAATTAGAATAATTTTTTGCTTTAGAAGAATCATGTAGCAAAGTCAATTTTATTACTTCCACAGAGTATTTCAATAGCTGTTAGCCAGCTCGCAGTTCACATCTTTCCAGGAACATCAGAATATCTATTGATATCAATAGTTTTTAGTGCAATAAAACAGCTTTCCTCTTCTAACTTCCACAAGAAGCAGAGTAACAGTTAGCTCCTGTATTATTATCAGTCCAATGCAAGTCACTTTTGAGCATTCACTTGGAGTTTGGAGTCATGTTTTAGACTTACCAGCACTGGATTGAGTCTGGTGGAGGGCCACTAAGATATTTAGGGAACTCAAGTACATGACAGATAATGGAAAGCCAAATAAGATTATTTTTTTCTCAGCGTGGAGAATAGAAGGCTAAGGAAAGGCTCTAGTTGCTATCTTCCATTATCTACAGTAAATCTGAGAAAGGTGGTTCCAGACCTTCCCAGAGACATGCAGCAAAAAGGTGCAGTAAGGGATATTCTGACTGGGTTCAAAGGAAAAAAAAAAAAAATCTGTAGAACGCTGTTACAGTTCAGGCCAGGATACCTGGGAAACTAGTTGATTAACCATCTGCATAGATTTTCAGAACTTGATTTGGTGAGGCCCTAAGTGACCTTATCTAACTTTGAAGTTAGGGTTTAAGCACAAGTTAAACTTGCTGATATCCACAAGTCCCTTCCAACTTAACTTATACTATTATTCTGAGCACTATACCATGTAGGTACTAAATTTTAGTCCAGACATTCAATCAAATAGTCATAATCCCTTCAATAACACATATCTGTTCCTGGACATGTGAGAAAAAGTCTTTCCAAGCATGTTCTGGGTTTGCATTTTACTGCAAACTTCACTTTATTTTAGTATCCATTAACATCTTTCAAGACTCAAAAGCTTTTCTAAAACATGACAATAGGGACTGTGAAGATTGGAGCAGCAATAAAAAAGTTTTCTAAGCTGTAAAGTTTACAAAAGCACAAAATCTGTGATGGTTTGCACTTGTTTCAAACTTTGGAAACAAATGTCTGCATTAGAATACTTGGAAACTACACTTCATTAATCATAGAATCATAGAATATCCTGAGTTGTAAAGGACCACGAGGATCATTGAGTCCAATTCTTGATTCCACACGGGGCAACTTAAATTTAAACTGCATATTTAAGAGCATTGTCCAAATGCTTCTTGAACACCAGCATGCTTGAGGCCATGAACACTTCCCTGGGGAGTTTCTTCCAGTGCTTGACTACCCTCTCAGTGAAGAACTTTTTTCTAATACCCAATCTGACATTAATTATCCAATTAATTTAAATAATTGTATCCTGGTCAGGCCTTTGGGAATACTTGAGTCTCAAAATCTGCTCAACGGGTTTACAGATGGGGGTAAACGGTGTAACTCATTGAATAACAATTTGTTCTGCTGGAAGCTTAAAGTGTGGGTATTTTGGATTCATTCTATTGCGAGTGTTGAGTAACTGAGTTCTACTCTGTCAGCTCAACATTTTAGCAGAAACTACAATAGTATAGGAAACAACAGTACTGAATTCTTTTTAAATTAAGAATGCTGATATGAAGAGGATTTTTGGCAGCAACTCAGAGCTGCTAGAGGAGTTAAGAGTGATGATTACTGCCACATCTGAAAGTGTTATTGATATGAATTGTCAGTGGAATATGTTAGTATCAAAATTGTTATTATAAGGAACCAAAAATAGGATTTATTGCAGTACAGATAAAGACAGAAAACTGGTGTTCTTCAGAAAAACCGTTCATCCTTCAAAGAACAAAAAAGTATGTGGTGTTACTGGCTTTGTTCTCACATTTTTTTTGCAAACTTTTGTGTATAATGTTACACCCATGTACGACTGAGAATATAGACAAATAGATCCACGCATTCATGTACATTTATACAATAACACATGCATATTGTGGGTTCATTTCATACTCCTTTCTTATATGGTCTTTTTTCTTACTTTCCCTATATTTATTTCTTGACAGACACTTTATTTTTTCCCTTTGAGATATTCTAATTATAGGTTTTGACATTTTTCTGAAAATTCTCGGTGAAAAAATCAAAAGGAATCATAAACCTTATACTCTGTGAGATAATCAAGTTTTGACAGTGCCTGAGATAATTGTTGAGGATAAATTCAATACTGTGTGCAATTGTTGGTATGGAAATAGATGGACCAGATTATTCCATACTCTAACAAAAACGTTTTTGTAATCTGTTTGTGTCAACTCCATCCCCAGTCCTGTGCTGAATTGTGAAAGTTCAGCAACTTACAAGATATTATGGATAGACATGACAAAAGTGAGTTGGGTTACAAGGAAGATTGCAATGATGTGTTTGGCTGTTATTTTAGCTTTTTTCTTCTTTTTTTTTAATTTTTATAAATTCAGTATGATTCTGAAGATCTATCAAAATTTAGCAATTTACTTCAAACTTTAAGGAATCTTTGGAGAGGCAGAGTAGCTTTTAACATAGAAGTGCTAGAGGACAACACAACTCACATAGTGGCATTATGATGTGAATTTAGAAAGCATATTTTTTAAGAAGGGCATTAAGATCACACAATGGTAAGGCTAAACTCTAACCCTTGAGGAATTTTTAAGTGAACTAGTGAAAATACAGATCAACTGTTCAGTACTACCTTAATACTGTGGAGATACACACCAAATTGTACACAGAGCTATAAAAACAGCATACTGCACCAAATGCTAGTTACCAAAGTCATGTAGATAAGAGCATCATAAATGTGAGTTTGGAAGGTGATGAAATGGCATGAGTGATGTATCACTGAAACTGTTTCAGCACTGTGAAGATCATGAAAAAATGACTGGCAGAAGAACTGAAGGTTAGATAACACACTTAAATGAACGACAACTAGATCTACAGTGAAGTATTCACAGTAACGAAGAAGGGTTTTGCTGAAGAAAACCAAGCGGCTGACACTGCGTGAGATGTTAGAGACCCTCAGCTTTGTTCTCAGCTCTTTGCCTTGCAGTGGGACTGGGGACAAGTCATTGAACTTCTTCAGTGTCATCTCTTCATCCAAAGCATGGAGCTACTGAGGTAGCTTTCCTTCTACAGCTGCCTACAGAAATCCACTGTATGATATACACCTTAAAAAATTAGGGGAGCACAAATTGAAAAAGGTGGAAAATCTATAATTAAGAAGTAAAAAATAATGTTGAAGCTTTAAAATGATCTTTTAAACCTACTCAAAGACAAATCTTATAAAATAAGACACAATGGTGTTTTCTTTCCGGGTAGCAGACTTACAGATCCTGTTGACATTAACGATTGCTGCAGATGGGCTCAGAAAGAGCACAGCTGTCTATCCAGGCAAAACCTCTGGCAGTGTGTTAGAAGCAGGATATGTTTAAGGTAAAGCTGTGCTAAGAGCTTTACAGTCAATTAATTAGCCATGAACTGAAAAGGAGTCAAGTACCTGAAGACCTGAAGATAAATATGGCCTAAAGCTGAGGACATTTCTATCCAATCTCTTGCAAGTCTAACTCTGAGTGCTCATGGTATAAAGATACACATCATCCTCATATGCTTTAGATGTGAAACATTTTGTTTGAGCAAGAGAAAGAATGTGGATGTAAAATAATGAAAACAGTGAGCTTCTAAAGATAGCTAGTCCATTCCTCTGCTCTTCTAAGCTTGCCCCTTGCACTGTAAATTCTCTAGACTTATCCTGTCATTACAGATTATAGGATTTTTTTTTTCAGTGAGACCATTTGAGAATTTAAGCTAATCCACATTAAATTTCCATTAAAATTTGAAAGTAACCACTAAGCAAGTCTCATTGGCGCTTCATGATCTTTTTATACCTTTGTGCTCTCTCACTTTCCACTCCTGCATTCTGACTTATATAAGTGGACTCTCATGTCATTAACTGAGTTTCCCTGTTCAAAACATATGTGTTTTGTACAAGCATGATGCCGGCAGAAAGGTAGATCTCTCCAGTAGGCATCCTAAATGAGGTTTCAAAAAAATCTTGTAATGGGTTCTAGAGTTCTCTCTCTTCTACTGTTGACTGTGGATAGGGTTTTAACTTCTAGCTTAAATTAGGGACTTCGTTTTAGAGAATGTTAAGTCTGGTGACATGATCAACTATTTTATCTGAGAAGATGTTTAATGTCCAGTTTTTAAGCATACACAAAAAAATATTCTCTACATTTCCAGTGTCTGAAAATTGTGGCCTAATAATGTTGTAAACAAGTACAAAGTTCCTAAGAAGTCTTGAGGAACAAGATAAAAGATTGTACTCATATCTGAACTCCTGAAGGAGTGTGAGGTGTAAAAAACATATTTGTGCTGAATAGCTCAAGGCTTTTGTGGTAGGAGTCATCTGACTTTATTTTAGAAAGCTACAGTGAAGAGGTCTCTATATGAATTAGCTGTTCACATCCCTATTATACACGTTACCAAATCCAATTAGCTAACATCCTGTGAGATGAATCCTGCCTTTAATTTAGCTAGGTTTAAGTTGTTTATATACACTGGAGCTGTCTTTTCTTACGGAAAATAAAGGCGCTTCCCTCACATAGGTGCTTCTGAAAAGAATGAGAAGTCTGGCCACAATTCCTTCTCCACTCTTCATGCCCCCAGGCCGCCAGAAGGCATATCATGGGACCATGACAAGTATTTTTCACCCTTCAAAGCTCTTCATAAGGAAATAAAATACTCTCTTCCAACAACCTAAGAATTGTTATACTAAAGGTTCTTCCTAATCCAATCTACTGACAACACACCACAGGAGATACTTGAAACATAAGCAATAACGATATAGACTGACTGATTCAAACTGATGTGCCTTTGCCTTTCTTACACAAAACAGATTGACTCTTTCTCTTTCAGTTTGGGACAGAAGAAGTTTGAAATCTCAAAAATACCCACAGGACAGGAAGTTCAGTTTGTTTCTGGCATCGTCTTGTCCCAAATTCTATTAGAGCCTCCTGAAGTCCTTTAATTGACTCTTTTTTGACAAGTCATATTGTTTTAAATTACCATACTGCTCTCATGTTGCTCATTAAATAGGATATATGAAGATAAAGTAGATGCAACTAATTAGTAATGAATATATTATTTAGAGCTTCTTAAAAAGCTGAGTGACCTGTAAGTTAACATTGTTGGGGAATTAATTTTTAATTGGATGTGGTCTTATTGCACTTCGCATTTCACCTCAGAAGTTTTAAACAGCTATTTCTTAGTTCAAAGATCTGAAAGTTCACCTCTCTGAAGTGGTAAAACAGGACAAAATAAGGATATACTCCTATAAACTGTCTGTGCTGTGATCACTGGAACCTGTTAAGAGTTCTACAATAAATTATCTGTGGAATGAAATCCAAAAGCACCACATCAGCAAATAACTTAATCAACCTTAAGTCTGGGGCAGATTTACAAACATAATAAAGTGCTGAGGTACTTAAATCTTGTTTTCATGACATCCAAAGAATCGTCATACTGAGATAGGCTAAAGTTTTTCTCGTAGTCCAATATACCACACAACAAAAGGATATACTTGGATTATAAAAGAATAGGCATATGCAGACAGATTCTTCTTTGAGGAGATTCTTTTTCCAATCAGCAGTTTATGGACTTTCTGAATACTGGTTTCTGTACGCGATTGTGTTTAACAGTCAAAAGGATGGACCAATTTTACATGATCTTACAGAATCCTTTTCTAACCCATTTAAACATTCATGGGAACTTCCTTGTAATTTGCTACTTGTTTCAGTGTACAAGTTTCTACTTTTTCTGCAATTTGATCTAAAAATCCCCTCATTATTTGTTAAACAATACATACAGCTCATCATCCATAAAAAGAAAGTGGAGATATACCTTCTTTTTAAGTGTAGTGGCTAATGATGTCTAATGACCAACAGTTAATTTTATTCCCTTCTGTGGCCTCAGAGTCTTTTTGTTTCTTCTGCACTTTTCAACAGTTGTGTTCACACTTATAATATATTATAAATAGTACTGAATATTTGCAACATCCATTTCAGTATTTTTTAACATAGGCACATATTTTTTACATACAGATTGTGTTGGTTTTGATTGGGATAAAGTTAATTCACAGTATGAGGCTCTGTTTTGGATTTGAGCTAAGAGGAATATTGACAATATGCACACAAAGCCACAAATACTTACATCTATTTATATATTTCTATGAGAGCTGCTTATCAAACTCAATAGTTTTATTACTCTTTACCTGATTTTTCCAGCAAAATCATGAAATAATACTGACTATAAAGAGATCAATTTTCCTCAAGTATCTTTGAGCATGTTCAATCATTCATAATTTCTGTGGGATGTGATAAAATTGTCATTAGTTTTAAATATATTTTAAAGTCATTATATAGAAGTTCTGTATAGTAAATATAATTTAAGGACCATGTCATTTCTCAATAACTGCAATATTTCAATTAAATCAATTAAGCATCACAAAAAAGAGCATAGTGTAAATATGTTTGGTTTTAATTTGAATTAAGTTACTGTTGCTATTAATATTTTAGATATGTCATAAATATTTTATGAAGTAAGTTTTCTCTAAGTTTATAGACTATGTCAGCTAATGCATAATTTAAGGAGAAAAAAAAATATACAGGTATTTATTAGAAGCACATAGTCTTAGACTCAGAAAATGTCCAGGTGTATTTTCTGTGAAGATTATTCCATATGCATTTTAACTTTTCTCCTTTACTCATTTACATTACTTGATTTAATAACTAAAGTTGATGGGAAAAACCTTTTGCAAATCTGAGCTTTGAGATGTTTATTAGCAGGGAAACAAAACATCATGAGAGACAAATAAGCGAAATTGAGAGCCCAGCTTACTCACTGAGGTCATGTTCACACAGTTCTGAAAAGAAGAAGGAATCTTTCCTCCATAAGTACACTGTATTTTCACTAGAACCAGTTTCTTATGAAATCCTTCTTATATTATAATTTTTTTTCTCCCTTCTTCTCACCACAACAAAATTGCAATTGATCCAGACTTAAAATATAGGGAGAACTTCTGCTTATTTCTGAAGCTAAGTCTGCACTTGATCTCCAAGACATGAATTTGGCTGACACATATCCAGTCTATAATAATTTTTTATTTTAATTAATAAATTAGCCTTTATAAAGGCAAAAAGTAAAAAGAATCCTAAAATTTCTAATTGGCTGTCCAATCTAGCCAGACTTGACTTATGACTATGTGTCTTTTTGTCCTACATTCTGTTGTTGTTCTTGTTTTCTCAGTCTAAATGGCTTCACTGCAGTATTTGTGTTCTGGTATGGCCATGGTATTTCCAGATGTGCTGTTTGGTTAGGGATTAATTGTTCTCTTAGCCTGATTATGCTGTTAAGAATTATGAAAGGGGAATCCATCAAAGTATTCTACAAATTATCTTTTTTCTAGGTCCATCTAAACATTGTCAGAAATATAACCATAATCTTGAAAAAAGATGACTCTTTCTGCCTGATATCCATTCTTTAAGTGCCAACACTTAACTCATCCTCACCTGTCCCTCCTGTCTTTCTCTGTGTCTTTTCTATATGTCCATTACAGGGAGAAACAGTTTTAGGTATTATTACCCTAACCTTATGTTGTGGAGAAAATTAACTCTGTCCTCACTAAAACCAGCACGTCCTAGTAATATTTTCTCATATCTACTGAAGTAGGAACATCAGCATTTTGCCTTATATCCTAATAGGTTTGGTATGACCTGAATCAGTAATTATCAAAGATTGCTTTGTCGTTTAATATCTTTTCTAAACCAAATGGTAGTTAACTGCACAAATACTGTACTTAGAAATATAGCAGGATACAAATGAATAGTTGAGTGCATCTGAATTCTTAGAAAATACTAAAGGAGTTTGCACCATGACACACTTGTGATAAAGGGAAACATCCCAATTCCCTTTTTTTTTTAACTGGGGAATTGCTGCAGAGTGACTAACCATTAAATAAAACAAAGGAAATTAACCCAGTTTTCAACTTCCAGTAGATGACAATTTTTTCTAGGATTTATTAAAAGGCTATATTATATACCACCTTTAGTGGTTTGAATTGAGAAATATACATTTTAGAAGAATATTTTTGGCAGAATAGCTTTCTACTTAACATAGAGAAAATAAAGAAGCTTGGATAAAGGAAAGAAAAAAAAAACAAACCACCAACAATCAAACCCACTCAGAACTCTAGGAAAGATTTTGCAGCCTTGCCAATACCATTTCCCTTAAATGACACTATACTGTCTTTGGAAAATGAAATATTACACCTTTATTTTATATTATTTTGAACCCATGTAAAAATAGTATAGCTTTTTAACTCGCTTGAAACTTTACTCTGAATCAATTAAGCAGTGTGACACATTTCCATGTGGTACCACATTGTAGAGTGAGATAGGTTTGACTTTCTCCAAAGTGTTATAGATCAACAAGTCGAGATTTTTTTCACTTAATGTTTTATTTTCATGGCTGGTTAATATCTAACTTCACTGTATAAACAGTGCCAAAACAGATTCCCCTGGTTCCATTAAACAGATATGCAGAACTTTTTAATGTATTGAAATAAGTTGATTTCCTGTAGACAGAATTATTCTTTCAACTGACTTCTAAATCCCACTTCTTGTTACATTTCTGAAAAGAGTACAAAAGTTATGCTAGGTAGAAGTAAGACAACAATTAAAAACTGAACTGCCTGTAAATAAAGAATTCAGTGCTTTCCTCTGACTTATAATTCCATGCATTTTAGAATGACTGCCCTTGAACTTAACTCACTCAAGCTGCTTTTTGTAGTAGATATTTGGGGGGATTTTCTTTCCATATTTCTTTCACACCATACTTGTCTTTTATCATTATATGTACGGGTAGAAAGATGAGCATAAGAACTTGTTACTTTCTCTTTTTTTCATTGTCTTTTAAGAAAATATTCACCACTGGCCACCAAAAGTGAATCCAGTCATTTTATGAACTGTTTGTTTACTGCCCTTCACCTTCAGGGTCATTTACAGGACAGCAACATGATACTAAACTTACTGGAGCTGCCGGGCAGTCTTACATCTTGTGTTTTCTATCTCACTGCCTGAAGTGCAGAGTGCTGGGGGAAAAAAAAAAATATCCAATTGTTGTATATTAACTGCAGATCCTAATATTGATGATAACATCTTACCTCATTCCCTTGCAATGGGAAGTTTAATCATTTGCTGGATGAAACATTTCTGCTTCTTGCAATTTCAGCTTTTTCTCAAAAGCGCAGTTGTTTTCCTATTCAATGTTATTCTTCTATGTTTCCAGTAAGTCGCTCTATTTATATCTGTCTTTTTTCCTTCTATCATTTCCTTCAGATGGACAAAACATGAAAAACTTGTCAACTGCCTATGGATGATTTATCTTTAATATCTTAAAAATTCAGTATTAACTTCTGGAAGGACTCATTTGGAATAAAAGGAAAGTGCTGTCTTTACTTGATGAGGGCTGCTGAATTTTCAATAAGACTTCACTGCAGCTTGGCAGGATGTGTCATTCAGTGGATTGCATTTGTTTATAGTGAAAGAAAAGTCTGTGTGAAGGAAAAGGAACAGACCACACTCCTCAGTGTGATTGATATTTAGATGTGAGGCAGGGAGTGCAATCAACTGTTGGCTGTGTGTTGTCAACTACACACAGAGGGTTCAGTATCATCTGATGTAAGTATCTTTGGAAGCTGCTATTAAAAGTATCTCAGTGAATTTATGTCAAGTATCTGTTGCTATAAAAGGGGGAAAAAATATAGAAAAAAGGCAGTATGCAACAGCATAAGGTATGACCCATCTGGAGTGTGTCTCTAAACAGAAAGATCTGGGATTTCCATTTGTGGGGACCTTTTCAATTGAGATGACCTTTGAATATATCCTGCTGGGTAGGAAAAATGCATAACTATCACTGGCAAAAGCAAACTGCGTCTAGATGCAACTTTCACGACTTTTTTTTTCACGTCAGACAAAGCAAAATCTCATGAGGTATGGAAATTATAGCAATAAGTCACCACAGTTGATGATCATCAGCAAGGGTAAAACCTGGGATTTTGAAGATTAAAAGCAGATGAAAAATGTTCTCAACATGACAAATGCTAAAATGCATTGCATTTACTTAGAAAACTAATTGAAAACAAAGAGGCAGTTGGTTCTGCCTCATGAAACATTCTCTACAAGTTAAACCTGACCTGAATGCTTCCCTCAACCTGCAGTTTCTCAAAGTTAGGTTCTTCTTACAAACAAATTTTAAAATAATTTTTATTATTTATAACTATTGTTCTGTTCTTTTGAAGTCATAGGAGATCATATATGGAAACAAATATTTGTCAAGGCTTAATATTATTTATTTTTTATTATAGTAATTCAGATTTCCTTCCTTATCAAGAGATTTCCAATGGCCAATGTAGTATGCTGGTATTGGAAAAACTGTATATTTACAAGACATCAATAACCAGTGGCTGCTACATCATACACTGTCAAGAAGATAATTAGCTTTGAGATTCATCTTGCCTCAGTTTAAATATCAAGAGCTTAAATGTCTAAGCTTTCACCATTGTGAATGAAGACAAGCATCCTTTAAAGGATTTTGCAGAAGTTTCTTAGCAAGCTGGGGTTAAATATGTGGAAATATGTGCCTGAAGGGGGCCTACAAGGAAGCTGTGGGGGGACTTTTTACAAGGGCCTGTAGTGACAGGACAAGGCGTAAAAGGTTTAAATTGAAATTGGGGAGGTTTAGATTGGATATCAGGAAGAAATTCTTCATTGAGAGGGTGGTGAAGCACTGAAACAGGTTGCCCAGAGAAGCTGTGGATGCCCCATCCCTGGAAGTGTTCAAGGCCAGGCTGGATGAGGTTTGAGCAGCCTGATCTAGTGGAAAGTGTCCCTGCCCATGGCAGGGGGGTTAGAACTGGAAGATCTTTAAGGTCCCTTCCAACCCAAACCACTCTGTGATTCTATGAAAAGCTGGATTTTTTTTTTTTTTTACAGTTTTATATTTTCTTCAGTTTCCTCCTTTTTTTTTTTCTCACTTGAAAAGATGTAATTCCTTTTTTATCCTAAAATTGAATTTTAAAAAAGAAGTTTGACACCAAATGTTTCAAAACTTATCCAAACTAGTCTAATGAACACTTTATTTTGAGTTTTTGTTCATACATAGAGGGCAGGGAGGAAACCAACCTCAAATGTCTTTCTTTTGACTAGGAGAGAAATATGTATGCATTTTTGCATGACAAAAAATCTGGTGAAATAAACCCGTAATCTGTATCCAGATGCTCCAAGGATTGAGAAAAAAAATCCCTCTGGAACTTCCTGAAACATCAGTAAGTCTACAGTGTCAAACTGCAATCAGCATACACTATACAGAGAGGTTACACTGGGTGATCACAACATCAAGTCCTGTCTGGCCAGAAGTCAAATAACTACATATTTTCACAAACCAAAATGTGAAGTCAAGGAACATACCTCAATATAAGTCAGGACAACAGACAGTCAGTCAGATGCTTCATTGGTGGTTATCCCCTTTGCAGAGTACTGTTGATGGGAGCAGCTTGAAACCAATGCAGAACAATCATTACTTCATTGCTGTTATATATGGCAAGAGTTTTATAGACCTAAGTTCTCCACCGGCTTCTTTAGGCTCCTAAGATAAAACAGAGAGGTTTATAATCCTCCTGATTACGATGGGGAGTCTGCCCAGACCACAACTAAAATTCTCATAGCTGCCCTTTGCTGCGTGCTCCACAGACTAGAATTATCATTTCAGATCTAACAGCAGCTGAATCAGTCCTGTTGCCACAGATAAACAGAGAAGGCTTTTCATTATTATGTGCCACTTAAGATGTAATCCTCCGGAGAGAATGAGAAAAGGAAGCCACTATTTGTTTCTTCATCTTTTGCTTATCATGCTCTATGGACTGAATTGTATTTGAATCATATTTGAGTGGAAAATAACTATTTTTCAGTAGAAGTAGGCTATGATTTCAAGTTGCTCTCTCAGAATGATATAAATGTATCCATATAATTTTTCTTTTTTTTTTCCTCTGTCATTTATCTTTTTTTTTTTTAATTGTCTTTAAAACTCGACACAGAAAACATATTTGCCTAATACAGTAACTATTTCAAAGAATAGCCTTAGTGTGCTTCTTGGCTTGTATCAGATTAACTTTTGGGAGGTTGAGGCAGAAATGTAACAAGGAAGTTTAATTGAAGTTTGTTCAGGGATATATATTCAGAAAATGGTGAGACATAGTCACACAGACACTTAAGAGGCAGGCCAGCATTTTCATCCTTGCGGACATGCAAATCCAGAGAAGCTCAAACTGAGTTTGAGAGCTTTAGCTTCATCCTTTGTGGATGTTTGTCCTCATCACAAAAACCGAGTAGGATTTGGATCAATTGAGTGGAAAGGCAGGAATAACAGACATCATGAGCCCCAGCTAAAATGAATTGGCAGCAGTATCTGGGAAGCATGTAAGACATCTGCACTGTCCTTTAGCAAGTCTTTATTGTCAGCCTTTCAGTCTATTCAAAACTAAGGCCTCATCAAATCAACAACTGAAATAAGTTTCCAAGCTAGGAAAAAAACAACAAAAAAAACCCCAACAGCAACAATACTTCGTAAAAAGCGCAGAATAACCGAGAAGAAAAAAACAAGAAGAAAAAGCTATTCTTAAAATTATGTACTTAGAAGACAAACAGAGAGGAAGGAGAAAAGGCACTAAAGAAATGCTGAATACACTCTCTCAAGAAAAGTACCCAGACAAGACCCGCTTGTGGGAATTTTTATTAGTTCTGAAATTAGAAACAGGCCACTGGGGTTGGGGAGAGGGGCGTGTCTCAAACCAGCTGCAGCTCATTTTAATTAAGGGCTAATTAGCAAGTAAAGCATGCTGGAAGTGGGAGAAGTCTATCTCCCTATATAATACAGAGCAGCTCACTGAAGCAGTTTTTGAGTGCTTAGGGATACTGGTCACAGGGGGGTGAAGGAAGAGGAGAAGTGATTAAATTTAGATGTTCTTGAGAACTTCTATAGGTATCTTCTTTCAAAAAAATTTTTATCTGCTGAGAAATTCCTGCTTTTGTCAGGAAAAAAAGGTTAATGATGAAGGTATGTAGATACTAGGCATAGAAACTTAGCCTTCTAAGTCTGTTATTAAAGATAATAGCTTATGAATTTTTTATTTTCCTCTTATTCTTTTTTCCTTATTTCTTATGCTAGTTCAAGTCATTCTAATTTGCTATGGAGGACCGTGTAGAACTCTTTTTGTGCAATAACCAAAAATAATAGTTTTTTCCTAGTGTTGAGGTATTTCTGAGTTGCCTGCATATCTATAATCATAGAATCATAGAATGGTTTGGGTTGGAAGGGACCTTAAAAGATCATCTAGTTCCAACCCCCCTGCTATGGACTGGGTCACCTTGCATTAGACCGGGTTGCTCAAAGCCTCATCCAGCCTGGCCTTGAAGACAGCCAGGGATGGGGCATCCACAACATCTCTGGGCAACCTGTTCCAGTGCCTCACCACCCTCTCTGTGAAGAATTTCTTCCTGATATCTAATCTAAACCTCCCGGTTTTCAGTTTGTACCTGTTACCCCTTGTCCTGTCACTACAGGCTCTTGTCAAAAGTCTTCTCCCAGTCTTCTCCCAGCACCCTTGTGGGCCCTCTTCAGATACTGGAAAGCTGCAATGAGGTCTCCTCGGAGCCTCCTCTTTTCCAGGCTGAATAAGCCCAATTCTTGCAGCCTTCCATCATAGGAGAGGTGCTCCAGCCCTCTCATCATCTTCATGGCCTCCTCAGGACTCGCTCCAAGTGGTCAATATCCTTCTGATATTGAGGGCTCCACAGCTGGATGCAGTACTCCAGCATCTCCTCACAAATGTACACCTCCTCACGAAATATATAATAGCTTTGTGTTTACATGATCTGCCTTAATCTTGGTTTATCTAAATCTAATCGTCATTACATGTGAGAATTTAATAGGTGTGTAGGTGACATTTCTGTTTGTTCTGAATTCTATTTGTTAGAGGTATGAAAAGGGATAAGAGAAATTAAGAAGAAGCCTACCTGCTTTTTACTCTTATGTGGGTCATCAGAGAATAATTAGCTCCTTTTCTGAATAATACTAGCAGAGGCCTTTCCTGTGTAGGAATGACAATGTGTTGCTCATTTCTTGAGGTTAATGTGTATTTAGAAAGGGCATGCTCACTTGGGTCTAGCTGTTCTTTATTGCTGCGTAAACTCTATGAATCTGAGGATGATGTATATGAGAAAAAACTGCATTATTGAACAGCATAAGGTAATGAATAAGAATATTTAGCCTTAATGTTTTCTATCCGATCTGCAGACCAGCTGTGTGGAGTGACATCAATTCCTAAATAATCTTTTGGTGGGAAAGATATTTTTGTATAGAACTTAAATACCTCAGGGCTGTGTTATGAGTGTTTTTCCCACTGTTCAATAATATTAGGAACCAACAGATGGAAATGAGGAGTTTTTTAATGACTGAAAAATGGCAGATATGTGCTCACCTTGTTAGGGGCTGGGGGAAGGCAGGGGAATGTCAGGAAGGAATGTGAAGGGAAATAGATATCTTAAAATTCAGTTCCTTGGAAAATTGCATAGCAATTCTTGGAAGCCATTTTCAGGTACATGAGCAATAGGAAGGTGACTGCCTATGAGCAGCATTGATTTACCAAGAGTAAACTGTGCCTGAATGAACTTTTTGCCTTTTTAAAATATCATTTATCTTGACTTCAGCAAATTTTCAGTATGGTCTTTCATAGTATCCTTTTTTTTTAAGTAGGAGATGCATGTACAATTGTGTGAATATAAGGTGGGTGGAAAAACTAGTTGAGTTGAAAGGGAAATTATCAGTGTTTTGAAATTTTACCAGGGGGTGGTTGAGTGGTCTTTTTCTGAGGGTCAGTACTGGCATTGCTTTTGTTTAAGATCTCCATCCATGACAAGGGTTATGGTCTGTAGAAGTGCTGGCTCCCCATCTGATCAATCCTCACGTACTCCTCGGGTGAGTCTCCTAATGCAGTAGGTGTGGTTGCTTCAAGTATTGCACGGGGTTTGTACTGTGTGTTCTGTACTCTGCTGTTGTACTGACTCCTGAGGTCAGTCTCAGATGACTTCTGTGGCCCTTGGCTATGCCAACTTTGTGGTCCTCTGCCATGCCAACCACTGTATTAACTGTATAGTATCAGTTTGTATGTCCTGTTGTCTGTGGTGCTCTACTGGGTGTGCTCTGGTAAAAAAAAAAAAAAAAAACAAACCTGGACAGAATTCTTCTATCCCCACCAGCACCACCCAGAAGGGACTTCTAGCCCAGAATAAAATTTCTTATTGTTGTTGGGTTCCTAGGCACATGGTGAAGGCCAGGTCATTTGATGCACTTTTCTTTCTTCTTTGCTGTGCTCTGAACAAGACATGGCTAAGTGATTTGGGTATTTATGTGTTGGGGTGGTTTTTTTGTTTGTTTGCTTTGGGTTTTTTGTGGGGGTTTTTTTGTGTGTGGGGGGGTTTTTTTTGGTTGGTTGGTTTTTTTACCTTGGTTTATTTCCTTCAAGCTCAATTGGACACCCAACATTTGTTAAGGTGTAGGCACATGTTTTGCTCACTAAACAGTTTCATTGACCCCATTCTAGTGACATGATGTAATTTGAAAAATGTGTTGGCCATGTTGACACAACATGCAATATTGTCAATAATGCAACTGCCAGTGAAATTTCCTCAATCCAGTGAGTTTCTGAGAGACAATATATTTTTGTTTGGTCTGGGCATGGCACGTAGTGTTTCATGGGCTTCTGGCTTTCTAAGAAGTCTAGTAACATGGTATATACCTCATAATTTATCACGCGTATGGTCTAGAGGCATGTTCAAACTTGTTGTGCTGCCTGGGCTTTCTAGAAGTCTAGTAACCTCATAATTTATCACGCGTATGGTCTAGAGGCATGTTCAAACTTGTTGTGCTGCCTGACATAAAATAAAATATGCCTTTTAGCTCTGAATGGTTGCAAGAGACATTGATGTTATTAAAAATGCACTAAGTGATGTAGAAATTACTTATGCTGGTGTGGTTTGGGTTTTTTTTTTTTCTGTTTTCACCTGCATGTTCTTGGGACAGCTAAGGCAGACAGAGCAGCAACCCTGAAAAAGGGCATGGCCTGACACAAGAAATGTTACCTTGATTTAACAATTGACTTGAACAGGTTGTTACAGGTTTCTCCAGTATCTGGTAATGGAACTTTTCCTGTTTTACTTTTTTTTTTTTTAATTAACAAAACCTCTTCAGTGCTGAAGTTTATATCCAGCTGATTTCACAATCTCAGATTCTTTGAGATCTGGTAAAAAAAAAAGTTGCATCATATTTTTCCATCAGCAGTGATGTTTGGAGCTGAATACACTAAATGACAAAAGTGAAAATACAATGTGACCTATGCTGAAAAATCTTTCATATAGGAAAGAAAGCTGTAAGAAGAATTTATGTCTATAATCTAAAAAAAATACAAATTATCCTTAAGAACTCCATATTCAGTAAGAGTAACAGCATATTGGAGCTCAATGTGTGTCACAAAAGGGAGAGTGGTTTAGGTCACTTAAGATCAGTGCAATAAACATTAGAGGAAAAAGCTATTTTAATATGAATTTGTGAAAAGTGAGACAACACAGTTCAATGGCAAGTTTCACTCTATTACTTGTTTGACATGGAATAGCTTACAAAGATGAACTCAAACTAATGTTAGATTAAAATAGTTTACATACAGATTAAAAGTGATGTAATGGTCAGGGGAAGTTGAATCAGAATTTGTTTGGAGCTATGTGTATGTATTAGGGGAAAAGGGTGGAAATATTAAGAGAGCAAGAAATCACACTAAGCACTATGCTTTATAAGTTATACCATCAGAGACAAATATAGGCTGAAAGCAGAGGCTGATATCTGTGAATATATGGTATGTAGCAGTATTCCAAAGTATGACACACTTACTACGAGTATGCAAATGTCTTCAAAGTAAAATACAAAAAAGAAAGAAAACTGCAAAGTGAAGGGGCAAATAACATTTGGAAGAGCATGGTTCCTAATGTGATGCCCACCAGCAAAATAAAACTGAAATACTAGTCTAATGCTAGAGAATTGATCTGGTATTCCCCTTTGGAAAGCAGAGGAATCCAAATACTGTGGTTGAGGGTAGGTCCTGACAGGACCTCAGAACCTGGAAAATAACTTTTGTTGATGTTTTCTTGCCTGGAAGGAAAGTGGGTTCTTATTTTTTTAAAGCTGTGAAACTGTCCATTTCAGAAGATGTGCCTTCTCATTAACGTGAAATTTCTTTTGTGCTGTATTGAAGCGTTGGCTTCTGGCTATGTTAAACTTAATTATAATTATTTTCCTCCTAACACCTTTGTATCTTGATAATTCTTGTCTTATCAAGTCTGATAGCAGATGCAGAGTTAAAAGGAGAACTGCAACTAATGTTTAATTCATGGTAATTTGTTCAATTTTTTTATGATCTGAGTAAAATAGCCTGTATGAGATAATATATTTAATCTTTTTTTGTCCTTGTTTAATACATTTGTTAAAAACATCAAATAACTACAAAAATCAATTTAGATACAGCTTATTACTATAAATAATGTCTTATTTGGCTCTTTGACAGAGTTGTCAATATGATTCAGTGTCTTATTTCAAACACTTGGTGAGACCTATAGGGATAAAATACAAAGGATTAAGTTCAGGCCACTGGATTGCAGCTTAGGTTAGCAAAAGGTTGTAACCTTATCTTCTCTAGCAGTAAAACCAGGAAAGCAAGTGAAGTGGTGCAGTTCTTCTGATGTATGTGATAGATGGAGCATTAAAATGCTCTAGAAAATATATTGCAGTATTTATTTACTCCTACTTTTATGCCATACGATTTCAGTTCTTCACAGCTCAGGAAATAGCTTCTTAATTTGTATCTGAAAGCAATTACGCCAACATGTAACATAAACAGTTTTATTACAAAGTATTAAAATTAGTATTTGGAAAACATTGCAGAACTCCCAGGCACTTCTCACCTTATATGAGTTGGAAGTTATAATGTGTAAAACTGTTACAATGTTAATTCCATGTTTAACATCTGGGTTTTTTTGATAGTATTGTTTTATACCACAAGTGGTAACTATCTGAAGTCAGATTTCATGTCTGTCATAACCAGCACCAATTTTAATTAATTGTTATGCTAATTAGTCACATCATAGTAAGACTTCTATTTTCGGCAAGCCACAATGACTGGGTAGTGCTATGTCCTGCTATTGAGACATTTTTTTCTGTCTTTTCCTATAAGAATGCTCTGAGCTCCTCCGATCAGCTTAGCTGAAAGTGACTGCAGCTGTACATGTTTTTGCTACAGGGACAATTACAGGGAATTACTCCTCCCCTTAGGGATTCTTTTTGGCATTCCTAAAATGGCAAAGAAAGCTAGAGTTCTAGAAAAGCCTGTCATAATAGGTCCAGACCACAATCCCTTGCTCTGTTCAGTCTATGAACAATTAAGATCACAAAGTTTGGCTTTATACTGTCATCAGGGTTATGTTTCTGATTATATCTTACCTACCATATCCTTATTATTGTTTATTTTCATTGCCTTTACTTGTTGTGTCATTTTCTGTGAGCTTTTCTGTACCCTAGAAGTCCATTGAAATAAGTGAAAAATAGGGAAGAACATGGTTGCAGTGATCAGAAAAAGGAAAAAGCTGATTACAGTTTTTCAGAGTACTGTGAGCTCTCCCCATCTAACATATGTATATTGTATGTATATATTGTATATAAGTAGATAAGTACCATGCCTTATTTCTAACAGCAAAACCATACCAATCTTAATATAGCCAGAATAATGTTTTCGGCACAATTTTAGTATATCAGATGAAATCAGTTAAATACAAATTTTGTGATTTATAAAAGTTGGACTCCAAGATTATCAGATTTTGAGTAGTATGGAATAAAACTGCAATCATTCCATACTGGTTCATGACTCTATCTGAGAAGAACTTCTTCATTTAAATTTCCATTTTCATTTAAACTTCTTCATTTAAATAAAAATCCAAGACTGAAGTTTAGAGCAGTTTTGGGGTTTGTACAGAATTCATGCAGAAAGGCTTGCCTCTAGGTTTAATCAGTTTGAAAATCTTTGTTTTTTCAAAGAAAGGCCAGACAGAGGGCTTTAGTCAGGGGAGATTAATGCATGCTATTGGGGATTTTTATATTAGTTCATTCTTCTTTCCTGCTGTCTGCAGTGATGTCAGTTGCTCATGTTTTCAACCAGTAAAATACAAGCTAAAATGATAGGTTTCTAAATATAGATAACTTGCCACATCATTTAGTTTGACAACTTATTTGTAATGAAGACCCTAAAGCAAAATCCTAAATGTTAATTGGGGCAGAAATGAAACCTTGCAATAGTTTTTACTCATTCCTTCTTAATTACAAATTAATAACAGGCAGAAAATGTGATTATAAAGCTCAACAATAAATGAAGTATGACCGTGGTTAACTCAGGGAAAGATTTCTCTCTCGCTGGTTTCCATTTAAGAGGCAAGGGTCACAATTTCAAGGTAAAATATTCTGCAGCACAAGGATTATTTTTTTTTTCTTTTTTAACAAAAGGTAAATAAAACTGAATCCCCCTCTATAAATAGAGTAAATCAGGTTTAGCACTCATGGGGTAAATAAACAATGCATGCTTTATAGCCCTAGGTTGACTTCAATAGCCTTAGAATAGAGGATATTTGCAAAGGGAATTATTTAATTCTGTAGGAATTAGAATTTTATGTAGGACTTTTTATTTGTCTGTTTGCACTAGCATGAATTCAAAAAGAAGGGGATTTGCTATCCATCAACTGAAAAATAAGTTGTGGTTTTATACAAAATGTGACTGGAGCATTCATGTTGCATTGATCTTGAGGATGTGCGTGCAAAGAGGGAATTACAGGAAAAAAAAATAGTGGTCAGTAGTGGTAGATTATGATAGGTCCCTAAGGGGATTTATTCGTGAAAGGTAATAATGGTGAAACCACAAGACTTTCTATATGAAATTATTCTGATATATTAATGCAAGATTTAATTCAACATAAGCAAAACTAAGACTGATTTAAAAGTAGAAAGATCTTACACTGCTAATGACCAGTTGACATAATGGCAGAGACTGTCATAGATTGCTGTTTAGATTCCAAGGACCCTCCATATTTGCCTATGGTGCATTAGCCATCACACTCCTTGGTTGTTCTCTTTTCTAGAAACATTTTCATTCATGTTGCAGCTTTACTCATGTGAAACTCTTCTTTACCTTTAATGCTGTAGCTTAAAGAAGCTACTTCTGTAGTTTATTTTTCTTTCAGAAATATCCTTACAATCTCCATCTTAAATTCCTTAAGCACTATTTTAGTCATCAACATTTTTTTTCTTTGCACACAGATTTTCATGAGTAACAAACTATAACAAAATCACGGCGCTCTGTGCAGACACTCACCTGAATCTTAGACATCCCACAGGTTTCATTAGCAGCTACAAAACCTAGGAACATGCTATCTTGACTTATTAATTTGTGTTTCTACAACTGACAAAATTAGTCACAAGAACTGTTTAAACTCCATCTCCTCAAAAATCATATAACCAGTTATGTTTATCTAGTGATCTTAAAAAAATTATAAATGCCTAACAAGTATGTCTTAAGGATGTTATGTTGAGAGAAGTTAACTCAGAACAAGACATTTTGTCATTCTTGCAGGATAGTACTATACTTAAGCTCTATATACAGAGAAACACTCATTTTCCTCCTGGAAAGACTTTAAATCCTTCAGGGTAGAGGATGATGATGGGCATAGTAGCGTGAATAGCCTGGGTTATATGTAGCAAAGATATTACTATAAGAACTTATAGCAAGGCTATTTGTAATAAATAACTTTGCGATGAACAGGCAGTTTTTTATAATAAAATCAAAGAATGGAGAAAAGGTGGAATTCTTCAATGTATTCAAAGTGTTTTATCTCGCTATTTCTATAATGAAAGCACATATAATTGCTAATGTAGTTCCTAAATAAAAATTTGAAGCTACCTTTTGAGATACTACTGAAAAAGCTAAATGCAGTTTTTCACTCCACCTATCCAGTATCTACACTATATTAACCAAACCTAAATACATTTGACATTAACTGATGTCCCAGATCCTGACATAGTTATAAACGCATTGTATAAACATGAATTATATTGTCAGCGTAGTTCACCTTAATCCGTAAGCGCCTGCTATGTATGCCAAGGGAGTTATTTGTCACTTCAACATTGATGCAAGTACCTGCCCCCTAAGAAGTGTGATGAGAGTGATTCTTACATGTTGTATGAATGTGGAAGATCAAGTTTTTATCCATAGACACATTTGTTTGAAATTAGGTATTTTGCCTTTTTTCCAGGGAGCACAGAACTGGCTATATGACCTTTTTCCTGTATTTTTGTGCAAAAACATAAACTTTTATAGGATGCTTTTCACTCCACATGTATTAAAAAAAGGAAAAGAGAGAAAGAAACCATTAGATGAGCAAGAGAAGAAATTGCAGGAAAAGTGAGAGAGTAAAGAGAGATGACTATTTAGAAGAATAATTACCTTCCTCCTCATCAGAATTCTTTGAGATGCTTCAAGTCAGGCACATGCAAACACAGGAATTTTGAAAGAGAAGTTCTATCGCTTCCTGTATCTCCAATTTATGTGAACCTGAAAAGCTAGCTTTGAGTTGATAGCTGGACAGTTCATAAATTCAAAGTTATTTGTTGAGCCAAGGATAGATCATGATGATTTATCTTCCTGTGCAGTTTGGCTCATGGAACTTTGACTAATGCCTCTTTATTAGGTCAAATAATTTTATCACTTACTGGTGCACATTCTGAATATGTGACATTGAGAACACCTCACATGCACATTAACAGCAATTTGCTACATAATTTGCTATCATTTTCTATAGCTGGACACCTACTTGAACAACTTCACTGAACAATGGAGATATGTAAGTTTATTTTTTGTCCCAGTTGTGGAAGCTTTCCTCTGATATTGTCATATGACAACAGGACATATTAAGGATGGTATCAGCACTGCTGAATTTGCTGGGTAATAACAGAATACTTCAGCCAAAATCTCCAGGTTTTCCAGGGTCCTGGTACCCTACCTATAGCAAGATATATATATTCTGTGTACAGCTATATTATAAATAGCAGATTTTTTTTAAGTTCTAAAGGGTACTATGACTTGTGATGCCACTCTCTTCACAAGGTGAAAATAGTTATACCAGTTACCTGTTTTGAATCCTGAAGAACCTTTTTCATCTAAAGATTATCCACCTGGAAGACATCCAGTTCTGACACCAAGCGATGGATCTTCCAGCAGACTGTGATATGCAGGTTAGAGTCATAGTTATTTAACTTACATGCCTAGGAAGAAATGTATTACCATGCAGCCACTGTGCCTCCAACTTAGACATTTTTTGAATTCCACCTGCCTTGCAGGCAACAAAATAACACAGAGAGCTGCTGGGCCCAGAACTATGAGAAAAAGTGACTTGACAATAACAAAAAATTAAACATTGACTTGTGTGTAATCCAACCCCGTATTAACATACTGGAGATCTAGCCACTTGGACAACTGGGGAAAAGCTCAACCAAAAATGGCAGAAAGGAATAGTAGGTAATGTGATTGCCCCATACTTTTCACCTCATGTAGTTTTGGCAGTCCTGAAGTGGATTTGACCTGTCTTAGAGAGAAATTCGGCCTCTGTGGTCCATAAGGAGGAAATGCAAGATTTTGGTTTCTTTTGAATGATGCATGAGATCTGCTTGGTATCAGTTAGCTATAACTTTGTTTAGTGTTAATAAATTCTAAGATAATTTCTAAACATACTCTCTCTCTCTTGAAAATAGTGATATACTGGGGTTACTGGTAATGGTGTTTCTGACCATCTTCGTGGCCTCCTCTGGGCTCGCTCCAACTGGTCTATATCCTTCTGATGTTCTGGGTTCCATAGCTGGACACAGTACTCCAGGTGGGGTCTCACAAGAGCAGTTGGATTATATCCATGCTCAGATTACTGAAGGATATTAACATAATAAAGGAAAAAAAAATCTTCAATATCTATCACTGTTAGAAGAGTAAGGCAGCCTCTCCATGTGACATGTATATCTAATGCTTAATACCTCTAACATTTCAATGAGTGGTAGGCATGTTTACAATTTGATCAGTGTATATATATATATAAAATACCTTCAGACAATAAAATGCTTTGAAATTTTTTATTTGAATTTCATAAAATAACTTGCTACATCGAGAATGACATGCTTTTCTACTTCCTTGCTTTTTTAGTGTGTCAATTCTCTCAAGCTAAACTATATACAATGTGCTGTTTTTAAGGGTTGCTTTTGTAAACTTTGCCTTGAAGACTGTAATCCTTTAGAGAAAGGGGAATAGAATCTTCTCTGAAAGAAAAGCTTTTAAAAATAGGTATATCATTTACTTTTCTTGCCTGAACTGATGCTCTGGAAGCAGGCTTGATTCACAGTGCTCATGGTGTACCCTTGTTATGAGAAAAATTTTAAAGCACTGTCTATCCAAGGTTGTGTCTATGCAGTTCAAGCTGTCCACAAATCCTGTATGCTTTACTGTCAGGATATTTTGTGGCCATTTGAGGAAGGATTGCTTATCTGCCCATCTGTGATAGATGGGTCATGTTGAATAATATGCATGTAGTCCTGAGGATACTCTCAAATACATATCACTTGTAAAGTTTTTAATACACACACACACCCTCCCCCAGGAAAGAAAAAATTACGAAATCTGCTCTAGAACAGACTGCAAGGGTCATTACAGGGAAGCAGTGAAGCATGAGTGGTTAATTTAAACTGGTATGCCCCTCACACACAAGAACACCATGATTGTAGATGTAGTTCTAACATCCATACAGGGACAATTTTCACAGATACTGAAGGTCAGGTGCCCGTAGATCTTGAGATTTAATAAAATGCAAGAAAACTGCTCTTCTTGGTAGTTACTGGCAGGAGTTACAGGTCCAGGCTATTGCTCATTTTCTGACAAGTCAATCACACTCTTGGAAACATTATCTGATTTCAGATGATGCTTCTGGGAAGGAGAGGGAAACCTTCAAATTTCCAGGTCCTTGGCTGAGGCAAAGAGTTCAAGCTTCAATACATAGTAGCCTTAGTGTAAGCCTGCAGAAACAACATTTTGTGGGAGGTATAGAAGTCTCAGGTGTAATGTTTCACTACTTGAAGGTCCTCATCTTACTGCTGGGTTGCACAACTTTTTAGTAGTGTCATATTAAAGAATTATCCTCTCTTGTGACATGACTCCTGCATTACTGTGTCCAGCCCCTAACAGGAAAAGGACATGGACCTGTTGGACTGGGTCCAGAGGAGGCCATGAAGATGATCGGGGGCTGGAGCACCTCTGCTATGGGGACAGGCTGAGAGAGTTGGGCTTGTTCAGCCTGGAGAAGAGAAGGCTCCGGGGAGACCTTATTGCACCTTCCAGTACCTGAAGGGGCTGACAAGAAATCTGGAGGGGGCCATTTACAAGAGCACGTACGGATAGGGCAAGGGGTAATGGGTTTAAGCTGAAAGGTTAGGTCTTGTTTCTCATCCTCTGTGTTGGGCGGAGCACTGTTATTAAAAGGACATCTTCTACGATTTTAGTTCTTTGCCACTTTAATATTGTCAGAGTTGCTTATACACAAACTTTCATAGAAGGCTATTTTTGCATAAAATGGAGAAAAGAAAAGGCTAACACACAGAACCAAGCAAATAATTCTGGTCGCAGAAAGACAGTGAAGTCACTATTCTGTGTGGTCAACATTCAGTAAGCTGAGGTAGGCAAAGAATTGTTTTCAGCTCTGCATTTTAGGGCTGATTGTAAGAATATGAATGTTTTGGTCACAGCAGATATTTCCTGAGACACCTTCATAATATTTTTGCACAAATGTTGTATCACTGAATAACTTGTAGCAAGAGCATAAAACGACTTATCTTGACAAGTGATTTGCATGTAGTTTAGAGGACTAAATTTATCTGGTGAAAGATAATTTTCTCCTTTATCGTCTTTAATTTTTTCCAAATCATGCAGTTACAGGATGGGACACGGTGAAGACAGGCGTTTTCCCTGACAGTTCCCCTAAATGTTGCCTAGTCTGGGACATTGCATAACGGTGTTCAATATCCATTTTCACATTGCTTCCAGAGAAATAGAGAGGTATAGTTCTGCTGACTTTTCCTTCCTTAGAGAGAATGAGTACTGAATTAGGCTGTGGAGTTGCTGCTCAAAACGGAATATTACCCATCTTACAGTCTGGGCTGCACTGCTAAGAGCTGCACTAAGCTCTTCACAGCGGGAAGTAGAGCTGTTCAAAAGTCCTCTGAGAGTGGCTTGATTCCTTAGTAAGAAGTGAAAATTATCTTTATCACAGATGAACAGACACATATGTAACTTTTTTGAGGTAGCCACAATCGTGTTACATTCAATTTTTTTTTAATTTTACCTATTTTTTCCCCATCTGCTTTTTCTTCCTAGATATTAAAAAAAAAAAATCCATTCAACCTGATAACATTAAATAATAGAATTAAGGAAGAAAAGAATGAAAAAAGAAGCAACTCCTCTGGTCTTCCAAAGTGAGTTCAAATACTTAACTTCAGTATTCACAGAAGTCTTGCATCCTAAAATAATGAGGAAAGGAAAATATCAATAGGCAAACATACAGAAAAAGAAAAGACAGAAAATAGGTATTCTCAATACAGCATAATTCTTTCATGAATTTACAAAAACAGGATGCGAAGAAACTGTTTGAATCTGAAGGATGGTGGCTTTTACCTTTTCTTAAAGGTAGCTAAAATTTATTTATCTCTTTTTTTTCCCACTTCTGCTACCAGCATACCTTGAACTTGACAAATTTCCTTACAAAACTTGTCTTCAGATTTATTAACCTGATGACCCTCTCCTTACATAACATTTCTCTTAAAAATTTATTTTTAGCTGGGTGCCAAAGAATACAATTTCATGGTAACCTGAAGTATTCATGAATTTATTCAATGGCCAGTTCTCCCTATTTATTTTCCTCCATTTGCCTTCCCAAATTAAAAGAATTAATTGTTCGCTGTCCTCTTGCAACATTTTACTACAGTATATCAGAAAGGAACATTTTGAGTCTTCTAATTACTGTATGACATTTTGGAACCAAGCTTACATACACCAAGCTGGATGTTAATTCTAAAAATTGCGAAGTTTGTTAAATAAAAAAGTTGTCAGGTTTTCTCTTTGGGTAGGAAGTGGAAATTGAAAGGTGTGTCTTAGAGCAAGATAAAAAAACTTTTCTTCTTCCTTATGATATTTTGATTTTGACCAACATTTTTAAGAGCCTTACCACTAACCTTTTGTATGCAGAAAATAATTTGAAGTATATATTGCATTAATTTGAGTTAATATGTACTTAGAGCATTCATAGAGACAAATTTTACACTTTTTTACATTCCCATAATTTTCAGCAGAACTGGGGCTCCTAAAGATCGTGTGTGTGTGTATATATATATACA